>NW_027254601.1:0-127591 GCF_044704955.1 Pristiophorus japonicus
TATCAGTGTTACAGTGAGGGGTGTGGGGTATATCGGTGTTACAGTGAGGGGTGTGGGGTCTATCAATGTTGCAGTGATGAGTGTGGGGTATATCAGTGTTACAGTGAGGGGTGTAGGGGATATCGGTGTTACAGTGAGTGGTGTGGGGTATATCGGTGTTACAGTGAGGTGTATATCGGTGTTACAGTGAGGGGTGTGGGGTATATCGGTGTTACAGTGAGGGGTGTGGGGTATATCAGTGTTACAGTGAGGGGTGTGGGGTATATCAGTGTTACAGTGAGGGGTGTGGGGTATATCAGTGTTACAGTGAGGAGTGTGGGGTATATCAGGTTACAGTGAGGGGTGAGGGGTATATCGGTGTTACAGTGAGGGGTGTGGGGGTATATCGGTGTTACAGTGAGGCGTGTGGGGTATATCAGTATTACATGAAGGGTGGGGTACATCAATGTTAAAGTGAGGGGTGTGGGGTATATCAGTGTTACAGTGAGGCGTGTGGGGTATATCAATGTGTTACAGTGAGGGGTGTGGGGTATATCGTTGTTACAGTGAGGGGTGTGGGGTATATCAGTGTTACAGTGAGGATTGTGGGGTATATCAGTGTTACAGTGAGGGGTGTGGGATATATCAATGTGTTACAGTGAGGGGTGTGGGGTATATCAGTGTTACAGTGAGGGGTGTGGGTTATATCAGTGTTACAGTGAAGGGTGTGGGCTATATCAGTGTTACAGTGATGGGGTTATGGGGTATATCAGTGTTACAGTGATGGGGTTATGGGGTATATCAGTGTTACAGTGAGGGGTGTGGGGTATATCGGTGTTACAGTGAGGGGTGTGGGGTATATCAGTGTTACAGTGAGGGGTGTGGGCTATATCAGTGTTACAGTGATGGGGTTATGGGGTATATCAGTGTTACAGTGAGGGGTGTGGGGTATATCGGTGTTACAGTGAGGGGTGTGGGGTCTATCAATGTTGCAGTGATGAGTGTGGGGTATATCAGTGTTACAGTGAGGGGTGTAGGGGATATCGGTGTTACAGTGAGTGGTGTGGGGTATATCGGTGTTACAGTGAGGTGTATATCGGTGTTACAGTGAGGGGTGTGGGGTATATTGGTGTTACAGTGAGGGGTGTGGGGTATATCGGTGTTACAGTGAGGGGTGTGGGGTATATCGGTGTTACAGTGAAGGGTGTGGGGTATATCAGTATTACAATGAGGGGTATGGGGTATATCAGTGTTACAGTGAGGGGTATGGGATATATCAGTATTACAGTGTGGGGTATATCAGTGTTACAGTGAGGGGTGTGGGGTATATCAGAGTTACAGTGATGGGGTTATGGGGTATATCAGTGTTACAGTGAGTGGTGTGGAGTATATCGGTTTTACAGTGAGGGGTGTGGGGTATATCGGTGTTACAGTGATGGGTGTGGGGTATATCAGTGTTACAGTGAGGGGAATGGGGTATATCAGTGTTACAGTGAGGGGTGTGGGGTGTATCAGTGTTACAGTGAGGGATATATCAGTGTTCCAGTGAGGGGTGAGGGGTATATCAGTGTTACAGTGAGGGATGTGGGGTATATCAGTGTTACAGTGAGGGGTGTGGGGTATATCGGTGTTAAAGTGAGCGGTGTGGGGTATATCGGTGTTACAGTGAGGGGTGTGGGGTATATCAGTGTTACAGTGAGGGGTGTGTCGTACATCAGTGTTACAGTGAGAGGTGTGAGGTATATCAGTGTTACAGTGAGGGGTGTGGGGTATATCAGTGTTACGGTGAGGGGTGTGGCATATATCAGTGTTACAGTGAGATGTGTGGGGTCGATCAGTGTTACAGTGAGGGATGTGGGGTATATCAGTGTTCCAGTGAGGAGTGTGGCGTATATCAATATTAAAGTGAGAGGTGTGAGGTATATCAGTGTTACAGTGAGGGGTGTGGGTATATCAGTGTTACAGTGAGGGGTGTGGGGTATATCAGTGTTACAGTGAGGGATGTGGGGCATATCGGTGTGACAGTGAGGGGTGTGGGGTATATCGGTGTTACAGTGAAGGGTGTGGGATATATCAGTGTTGCAGTGAGGGGTGTGGGGTATATCAGTGTTACAGTGAGGGATGTGGGGTATATCGTTGTGACAGTGAGGGGTGTGGGGTATATCAGTTTTACAGTGAAGGATGTGGGATATATCAGTGTTACAGTGAGGGATGTGGGGTATATCGGTGTGACAGTGAGGGGTGTGGGGTATATCGGTGTTACACTGAGGAATATATCAGTGTTACAGTGAGGGGTATGGGGTATATCAGTGTTGCAGTGTGGGGTATATCAGTGTTACAGTGAGGGGTGTGGGGTATATCAGTGTTACATGAGAGGTGTGGGGTATATCAGTGTTAAAGTGAGGGGTGTGGGGTATATCAGTGTCACAGTGAGGGTTGTGGGGTATATCAGTGTTACAGTGAGGGGTGTGGGGTATATCAATGTGTTACAGTGAGGGGTGTGGGGTCTATCAATGTTGCAGTGAGGGGTGTGGGGTATATCAGTGTTACAGTGAGGGGTGTAGGGTATATCGGTGTTACAGTGAGGGGTGTGGGGTATATCGGTGTTACAGTGAGGGGTATATCGGTGTTACACTGAGGGGTGTGGGGTATATCGGTGTTACAGTGAGGGGTGTGGGGTATATCAGTGTTACAGTGAGGGGTGTGGGATATATCAGTGTTACAGTGAGGGGTGTGGGGTATATCAGTGTTACAGTGAGGGGTATATCAGTGTTACAGTGAGGGGTATGGGGTATATCAGTGTTACAGTGTGGGGTATATCAGTGTTACAGTGAGGGGTATGGGGTATATCAGTGTTACAGTATGGGGTATATCAGTGTTCCAGTGAGGGGTGTGGGGTATATCAGTGTTACAGTGAGGGGTGTGTCGTACATCAGTGTTACAGTGAGATGTGTGGGGTATATCAGTGTTACAGTGAGGGGTGTGGGATATACCAGTGTTACAGTGAGGGTATATCAGTGTTACAGTGAGGGGTGTGGGGTATATCAGTGATACAGTGAGGGGAGTGGGGTATATCAGTGTTACAGTGAGGCGTGTTGGGTATATCGGTGTGACAGTGAGGGGTGTGGGGTATATCATTGTTACAGTGAGGGGTGTGGGGTGTATCAGTGTTACAGTGAGAGGTGTGGGGTATATCAGTGTTACATTGAGGGGTGTGGGGTATATCAGTGTTACAGTGAGGGGTGTGGGTTATATCAGTGTTACAGTGAGGGGTGTGGGGTATATCGGTGTGACAGTGAGGGGTGTGGGGTATATCAGTGTTACAGTGAGGGGTGTGGGGTATATCAGTGTTACAGTGAGGGGTGTGGGGTATATCGGTGTTACAGTGAAGTGTGTAGGGTATATCAGTGTAACATGAGGGGTGTGGGGTATATCAATGTTAAAGAGAGGGGTGTGGTGTATATCAGTGTTACAGTGAGGGTTGTGGGGTATATCAGTGTTACAGTGAGGGGGGTGCGGTATATCAATGTGTTATAATGAGGGGTGTGGGGTATATCAGTGTTACAGTGATGGGGTTATGGGGTATATCAGTGTTACAGTGAGGGGTGTGGGGTATATCGGTGTTACAGTGAGGGGTGTGGGGTCTATCAATGTTACAGTGAGGGGTGTGGGGTATATCGGTGTTACAGTGAGGGGTGTGGGGTATATCAATGTGTTACAGTGAGGGGTGTGGGGTCTATCAATGTTGCAGTGAGGGGTGTGGGGTATATCAGTGTTACAGTGAGGGGTGTAGGGTATATCGGTGTTACAGTGAGGGGTGTGGGGTATATCGGTGTTACAGTGAGGGGTATATCGGTGTTACACTGAGGGGTGTGGGGTATATCGGTGTTACAGTGAGGGGTGTGGGGTATATCAGTGTTACAGTGAGGGGTGTGGGATATATCAGTGTTACAGTGAGGGGTGTGGGGTATATCAGTGTTACAGTGAGGGGTATATCAGTGTTACAGTGAGGGGTATGGGGTATATCAGTGTTACAGTATGGGGTATATCAGTGTTCCAGTGAGGGGTGTGGGGTATATCAGTGTTACAGTGAGGGGTGTATGGTATATCGGTGTTACAGTGAGGGGTGTGGGGTATATCGGTGTTACAGTGAGGGGTATATCAGTGTTACAGTGAGGGGTGTGGGGTATATCGGTGTGACAGTGAGGGGTGTGGGGTATATCAGTGTTACAGTGAGGGGTGTGGGGTATATCAGTGTTACAGTGAGGGGTGTGGGGTATATCGGTGTTACAGTGAAGTGTGTAGGGTATATCAGTGTAACATGAGGGGTGTGGGGTATATCAATGTTAAAGAGAGGGGTGTGGTGTATATCAGTGTTACAGTGAGGGTTGTGGGGTATATCAGTGTTACAGTGAGGGGTGTGCGGTATATCAATGTGTTATAATGAGGGGTGTGGGGTATATCAGTGTTACAGTGATGGGGTTATGGGGTATATCAGTGTTACAGTGAGGGGTGTGGGGTATATCGGTGTTACAGTGAGGGGTGTGGGGTCTATCAATGTTGCAGTGAGGGGTGTGGGGTATATCAGTGTTACAGTGAGGGGTGTAGGGTATATCGGTGTTACAGTGAGGGGTGTGGGGTATATCGGTGTTACAGTGAGGAGTGTGGGGTATATCGGTGTTACAGTGAGGGGTGTGGGGTATATCGGTGTTACAGTGAGGGGTGTGGGGTATATCGGTGTTACAGTGAGGGGTGTGGGGTATATCGGTGTTACAGTGAGGGGTGTGGGGTATATCGGTGTTACAGTGAGGGGTGTGGGGTATATCGGTGTTACAGTGAGGGGTATATCAGTGTTACAGTGAGGGGTATGGGGTATATCAGTGTTACAGTGTGGGGTATATCGGTGTTACAGTGAGGTGTGTGGGGTATATCAGTGTTACATGAGGGGTGTGGGGTATATCAGTGATACAGTGAGGGGTGTGGGGTATATCAGTGTTACAGTGAGGGGTGTGTCGTACATCAGTGTTACAGTGAGATGTGTGGGGTATATCAGTGTTACAGTGAGATGTGTGGGATATACCAGTGTTACAGTGAGGGGTGTGGGGTACATCAGTGTTACAGTGAGATGTGTGGGGTATATCAGTGTTACAGTGGGGGATGTGGGGTATATCAGTGTTACAGTGAGGGGTGTGGGGTATATCAGTGTTCCAGTGCGGGGTGTGGGGTATATCAGTGTTACAGTGAGGGGTGTGGGGTATATCAGTGTTACAGTGAGGGGTGTGGGGTATATCAGTGTTACAGTGAGGGGTGTGGGATATACCAGTGTTACAGTGAGGGATGTGGGGTATATCAGTGTTACAGTGAGGGGTGTGGGGTATATCAGTGTTACAGTGAGGGGTGTGGGATATACCAGTGTTACAGTGAGGGATGTGGGGTATATCAGTGTTACAGTGAGGGGTGTGGGATATACCAGTGTTACAGTGAGGGGTGTGGGGTATATCAGTGTTACATTGAGGGGTGTGGGGTATATCAGTGTTACAGTGAGGGGTGTGTCGTACATCAGTGTTACAGTGAGATGTGTGGGGTATATCAGTGTTACAGTGAGATGTGTGGGGTATATCAGTGTTACAGTGAGGGGTGTGTCGTACATCAGTGTTACAGTGAGATGTGTGGGGTATATCAGTGTTACAGTGAGGGATGTGGGGTATATCAGTGTTACAGTGAGTGGTGTGGGGTATATCAGTGTTCCAGTGAGGGGTGTGGGGTATATCGGTGTTACAGTGAGGGGTATATCGGTGTTACAGTGAGGGGTGTGGGGTATATCGGTGTTACAGTGAGGGGTGTGGGGTATATCGGTGTTACAGTGAGGGGTATGGGGTATATCAGTGTTACAGTGAGGGGTGTGGGGTATATCAGTGTTACAGTGAGGGGTATATCAGTGTTACAGTGAGGGGTATGGGGTATATCAGTGTTACAGTGTGGGGTATATCAGTGTTACAGTGTGGGGTATATCAGTGTTACAGTGAGAGGTGTGGGGTATATCAGTGTTACAGTGAGCGGTATATCAGTCTTCCAGTGAGAGGTGTGGGGTATATCAGTGTTACAGTGAGGGATGTGGGGTATATCAGTGTTACATTGAGGGGTGTGGGATATATCAGTGTTACAGTGAGGGGTGTGGGGTATATCAGTGTTGCAGTGAGGGATGTGGGGTATATCAGTGTAACAGTGAGGAGTCTGGGATATATCGGTGTTGCAGTGAGGTGTATGTCGGTGTTACAGCGAGGGGTGTGGGGTATATCGGTGTTACAGTGAGGGGTGTGTGGTATATCAGTGTTACAGTGAGGGATGTGGGGTATATCAGTGTTACAGTGAGGGGTGTGGGGTATATCGGTGTTACAGTGAAGGGTGTGGGGTCTATCAATGTTGCAGTGAGGGGTGTGGGGTATATCAGTGTTACAGTGAGGGGTGCAGGGTATATCGGTGTTACAGTGAGGGGTGTGGGGTATATCGGTGTTTCAGTGAGGTGTATATCGGTGTTACAGTGAGGGGTGTGGGGTATATCGGTGTTACAGTGAGGGGTGTGGGGTATATCAGTGTTACAGTGAGGGGTATATCAGTGTTACAGTGAGGGGTATGGGGTATATCAGTGTTACAGTGTGGGGTATATCAGTGTTACAGTGAGGGGTGTGGGGTATATCGGTGTTACAGTGAGTTGTGTGGGGTATATCAGTGTTACATGAGGGGTGTGGGGTATATCAGTGTTAAAGTGAGGGGTGTGGGGTATATTAGTGTTACAGTGAGGGTTGTGGGGTATATCAGTGTTACAGTGAGGGGTGTGGGGTATATCAGTGTTACAGTGAGGGGTGTGGGGTATATCAGTGTTACAGTGAGGGGTGTGGGGTATATCAGTGTTACAGTGAGGGGTGTGGGGTATATCACTGTAATAGTGAGGAGTCTGGGGTATATCGGTGTTACAGTGAGGGGTGTGGGGTATATCAGTGTTACAGTGAGGGGTGTGGGGTATATCAGTGTTGCAGTGAGGGGTGTGGGGTATATCGGTGTTACAGTGAGGAGTGTGGGGTATATCAGTGTTGCAGTGAGGGGTGTGGGGTATATCGGTGTTACAGTGAGGAGTGTGGGGTATATCAGTGTTACAGTGAGGGGTGTGGGGTATATCAGTGTTACAGTGAGGGGTGTGGGGTATATCAGTGTTACAGTGAGGGGTGTGGGGTATATCGGTGTTACAGTGAGGGGTGTGGGGTATATCAGTGTTACAGTGAGGGGTGTGGGGTATATCAGTGTTACAGTGAGGGGTGTGTGGTATATCGGTGTTACAGTGAGGGGTGTGGGGTATATCGGTGTTACAGTGAGGGGTGTGGGGTATATCAGTGTTACAGTGAGGGCTGTGGGGTATATCAGTGTTACAGTGAGGGGTGTGTGGTATATTGGTGTTACAGTGAGGGGTGTGGGGTATATCAGTGTTACAGTGAGGGGTGTGGGGTATATCGGTGTTACAGTGAGGGGTGTGGGGTATATCAGTGTTACAGTGAGGGGTGTGGGGTATATCAGTGTTACAGTGAGGGGTGTGGGGTATATCAGTGTTACAGTGAGGGGTGTGGGGTATATCACTGTAATAGTGAGGAGTCTGGGGTATATCGGTGTTACAGTGAGGGGTGTGGGGTATATCAGTGTTACAGTGAGGGGTGTGGGGTATATCAGTGTTACAGTGAGGGGTGTGGGGTATATCAGTGTTACAGTGAGGGGTGTGGGGTATATCAGTGTTACAGTGAGGGGTGTGTGGTATATCGGTGTTACAGTGAGGGGTGTGGGGTATATCAGGTAGGGTAGGGGGGAGCAGGGCTGGTGCCCATGGTAACCAGGCCCTGAGAGTATGGGTATGGTGCAGGGGAGCTGCTGATTGGTCAGTCAGACAGGCCGTGTACTTACGTGTGATGATGTAATCCTGCGTGACGGTCTGACTCTGCTTCCATTTGCGTTTTGTTTTCACCACACACAGTTTGGCCCCTCTGCAAAACACACAGTGTGGTGAGTGAATGGAGTGATGAGTGGGGCGAGGGGAGGCACTGGGTGTGTGCGGGCTGCTCAGGGCAGGGCTTGGGGCAGGGGGGCTCGGGGGAGAGGGTTCGGGCATAAGTGACATAAGAACATCAGAAATAGGAGCAGGAGTGGGCCATTCGGCCCCTCGAGCCTGCTCCACCATTTAATACGATCATGGCTGATCTGATCATGGACTCAGCTCCACTTCCCCGCACACTCCCCATAAGCCCTTACCCACTTACCGGTTAAGAAACTGTCTATCTCTGACTTAAATATATTCAATGACCCAGCCCCCACAGCTCTCCGAGGCAGCGAATTCCACAGATTTACAACCCTCTGAGAGAAGAAATTCCTCCTCATCTCAGTTTTAAATGGGCGGCCTCTTATTCTAAGATCATGCCCCCTAGTTCTAGTCTCCCCCATCAGTGGAAACATTCTCTCTGCATCCACCTTGTCAAGCCCCCTCATAATCTTATACGTTTCGATAAGATCACCTCTCATTCTTCTGAATTCCAATGAGTAGAGGCCCAACCTGCTCAACCTTTCTTCATAAGTCAACCCCCTCATCCCCGGAATCACTCTCGTAAAACACAATCCATCAAATTAAACACACGTTGAAATATATTGCAGCAACTTACCTCCAATTGGCAAAGTTCCCCCACCCCACTTTCCCGTTGAAGATCCAATGGCCTCCTCCCTCCAGGTCCCCGCACCTCACTACACCCGAAAGGCTCCCCCCACACCACTCGCCTCCTCCCCGCTCTCTCTCTCTCTCTCTCTCTCTCTCCCCCTCTCTCTTACCTTTCCTGCTGCTGCTGTCTGAGCATCTGCTGCTCTTACCCGGGCCCATTCCCCATTCCCTTATACTGACCTGGACCGATCCTGTCACTGCTTTCCAAATGTGCTGCTATTTCATCTTTAATAATTGATCCCAACATTATCCCCACTACTGATGTCAGACTAACCGGTCTATAATGACCCGCTTTCTCTCTCCCATCTTTCTTAAAAAGTGGTGTTACATTAGCTACCCTCCAGTCCATAGGAACTGATCCAGAGTCGATAGACTGTTGGAAAATGATCACCAATGCATCCACTATTTCTAGGGCCACTTCCTTAAGTACGCTGGGATGCAGACTATCAGGCCCTGGGGATTTATCGGCCTTCAATCCCATCAATTTCCCTTCCACAAGTTCCCACCTAATAAGGATATCCTTCAGTTCCTCCTTCTCACTAGACCCTCGGTCCCTTAGTTTTTCCAGAAGGTTATTTGTATCTTCCCAAGTATTTGTTTAACTGGTCTGCCATTTCTTTGTTCCCCATTATAAATTCACCCGAGTCCGACTGCAAGGGACCTACGTTTGTCTTCACTAATCTTTTTCTCTTCACATATCTATAGAAGCTTTTGCAGTCAATTTTTATGTTTCCAGCAAGCTTCCTCACATACTCTATTTCCCCCCCCCCCTAATGAAACACTTTGTCCTCCTCTGCTGAATTCTAAATTTCTCCCAGTCCTCAGGTTTGCTGCTTTTTCTGGACAATTTATATGCCTCTTCCTTGGATTTAACACGATCCTTAATTTCCCTTGTTAGCCACAGTTGAGCCACCTTCCCCATTTTATTTTTACTCCAGACAGGGATGTAGAATTATTGAAGTTCATCCATGTGATCTTTAAATGTTTGCCATTGCCTATCCACCATCAACCCCTTAAGTATCACTCACCAGTCTATTCTAGCCAATTCACGCCTCATACCATCGAAGTCTCCTTTCCTTAAGTTCAGGACCCTAGTCTCTGAATTAACTGTGTCACTCTCCATCTTAATAAAGAACTCTACCATATTATGGTCACTCTTCCCCAGAGGGCCTCGCACAAGATTGTTAATTAGTCCTTTCTCATTACACATCACCCAGTCTAGGATGGCCAGCTCTCCAGTTGGTTCCTTGACATATTGGTCGAGAAAACCATCCCTAATACACTCCAGGAAATCCTCCTCCACCGTATTGCTACCAGTTTGGTTAGCCCAATCTATATGTAGATTAAAGTCGCCCACGATTTTAATAGGGAGGGAGGTGGTCCCTTCCCCCCAACCCCCGTCACTATCTTATGTTTTTTTTGTCAGTATCTCCAATGGCAGCTGGTCATTAACCCTATATAGACCAACCTTTTTCTAACTTCTGCCCTGACCATCTCAATTCGGCCCATCATCCCTTTGTCTCTCAAATCTCTCCTGCCTTCCACCCTATCACAGGCCTTCCCTTTTGTTCTTTCCTCCACTCCCTCTTTCAGCGCTGGTTAAGAATCTGTTCATCTCGAACATTTGGCAGTTCTGACGAAGCGTCATTGACCCGAAACGTTAACTCTGTTTCTCTCTCCACAGATGCTGCCTGACCCGCTGAGATTTCCAGCATTATCTATTTTTATTTCAGGTTCCAGCATCCGCAGTATTTTGCTTTTGTACCAGATAATAGACTTGTTAGTAAATTTAAAGTCCATGGGATTAAAGGGACAGTGGCAGTCTGAATAGAACATTGGCTCAGTGACAAAGCCAAGAGTGGTGGTGAAAGGTCGAATGTCAGACTGAAGGGTCGTGTGCAGTGTGTTTCCCACAGATCAGTATTAGGACCACTGCACTTGGGTTTACAGGGTATCATTTCAACGTATGCAGATGACATAAAACTCAAATGTGGTAAACAGTGAGAAGGATGGTAACAGACTTCAGGAGGACATAGACAGACTGCTGATACATTTCGGTCGGAAAATGAGTGGCAGTATAAACCAATTGTGCAATTTAAAGGGGCTGCAGTAACAGAGACCGAGAAGTACATGTGCACAAATCCTTAAAGGTGACACGGCAAATTGAGAAGGGTGTTAAAAAAGCAGATTCAATCGTAACATTCAAAAGGGAATTCGACAAATACTCGGAGGGAAAAGATTTCAAGAACGATGGGGCAAGAGCGGGGTAGTGGAATTCATTGGGTACCTCTACCCAAGAGCCAGCACAGGCACGATGGAGCAAACGGCCTCCTTCTGTGCTCTATCATTCTATAAGACTGCGAGGGAGGGGGAGATGAGACTATGGGGGAGGGTCCGAGGCCCAGCTATATTTAGCTGCTTCATCAATGACCTTTCCTCTATCATAAGGTCAGAAGAGGCGACGTTCGCTGATGATTGCACAGTGTCCGACAACACCGCAATTTTAAAATCCTCATCTACAAATCCCTCCATGGTCTTGTCCCTCGTTATCTCTGTAACCTCCTCTTGCCCTACAAGTCTTTCAGATATCTGCACTCCTCCAATTCTGGCCTTGCATCCCCCATTTCCATCGCTCCACCATTGGCGGCCATGCTTTCAACTCCCTTGACCCCAAGCTCTGGAGTTCTCTCCCTAAACCTCTTCCGCCTCTCTACCTCTCTCCCTCTCCTCTTTCAAGATGCTCCTTAAAAGCTAGCTCCTTGAACAAGCTTTTGGTCACCTGCCCTGATATCTTTTGCAGCTCGATGTCAAAAATGTTTTCACTGATATCGCTTTTGTTCAGTGCCTTGGGACATTTTGATATGTAAAATCCGCTACGTGCAAGTTATTGTTATTGAGCTCTATTCACAACTCCTCAGATAATGGAGCAGTCTGTGCCCACATACAGAAAGGCCCGAACGGCATCCAGGCTCGGGCGAAGTGGCAAGTAACATTGGCACTAGAGTAGTGCCAGGCAATGGCCATCTCCAACCAGAGAATCTGCAACCGCCTCTCCTCGACATTCAACGGCATTATCGTATTCAAATCCCACACCATCACCACTGAACCGCACCAGCCACATAAATACTGTGGCTACAAGAGCGGGTCAGAGGCTGGGTATTCTGCGGTGAGTGTCTCACCTCCTGACTCCCCAAAGCCTCTCCACCATCTACAAGGCACAAGTCAGGAGTGTGATGGAACACTCTCCACTTGCCTGGATGGGTGCAGCTCCAACAACACTCAAAGCTCAACACCATCCAGGACAAAGCAGCCCACTTGATCAGCTCCCCATCCACCACCTCCAACACTCACTCCCTCCAACACTCACTCCCTCCACCACCTCCAACACTCACTCCCTCCACCACCTCCAACACTCACTCCCTCCACCACCTCCAACACTCACTCCCTCCACCACCTCCAACACTCACTCCCTCCACCACCTCCAACACTCACTCCCTCCACCACCTCCAACACTCACTCCCTCCACCACCTTCAACACTCACTCCCTCCACTAACAGCACTGTGGGAGCACCTTCACCACACGGACTGCAGCGGTTTAAGAAGGCGGCTCAGGATGGGCAATAAATGCCAGCCTTGCCAGTGCCACCCACACCCCAGGAACAAATTTGAAAAAGCTATGGAGGAGGCACACTCGCCAGTGTAAATACCGACAATCCCGATACACTCTGGTGCTGTCCTTGGCCCCGCTGAATGTCGTTGGCACTCTGAACTTTTACCTTTGACTCTTGACCGGGTGATAGTAGACTTTGGCCAGTCCGTTTCCCGTCCCCACCATGATCTGGTTCAGCTTTGGGTGCCACAGGCAGCGAATAACACTCTGAAAAATGAACAGAAGACGAATTGAGCATGGGAGCCCGGCACGGTTCACAGGGAAATCGTCCGGCTGTACAAAGCAGAGCAGAGAGCGCAGAGCGTTGGCAGGGTGGGGGGGTGAGACAGAGCAGAGACATCGGCAGCATTGAGGAAGCACCTTCCACACACAGCATCTTCTCCAGGTGGTTCACAGAGCTGGACGCAGAAATAAATCCAAATCCATCCCAAGCCAGAGATATTGGGAGGGGTGAGCAAAAAGTCGATCAGAGCAGAGTTTTAAGGAGGTCTTGAAGAAGGAGAGGGAGTTGGCGAGGCGGAGGTGTGTGCCAGAGCCTGGGGCGTAACTGGCTGAACGCACAGCCATCAATGGTGGAGGCAAGGAAGAGGCCAGAGTGAGAGTGGGCAGGGTATGGGCGCAGGGTTATGGAGGTTGGGAGGGGTGAGACCATGGAGAGATGTGACGACAATGTGACGATGGGAGCCAGTGTAGGACAGGGAGGATAGTGATGGAAGAGTGGGACTGAGCGCCCGTTGGGATACAGGCAGCAGAGGTTTGGATAAGCTGCAGTTTACAGAGAGTGGGAGGCTGGTCAGGAGAGCATTGGTTTGGCCAGGTGCAGAGGTAACAAAGGCACGGATCAGGGTTTCAGCAGCAGATAGGCTGAGGCAGGGTCGGAGACGGGCGATGGCTCGGAGACGGGAGATGGCTCGGAGACGGGAGATGGCTCGGAGATGGGAGATGGCTCGGAGACGGGCGATGGCTCGGAGACGGGCGATGGCTCGGAGACGGGAGATGGCTCGGAGATGGGAGATGGCTCGGAGACGGGCGATGGCTCGGAGACGGGCGATGGCTCGGAGACGGGCGATGGCTCGGAGACGGGCGATGGCTCGGAAGAGGAAATAGGCCCACAGTTTCTCCCTCAGCCCCAAACACTCCTTCCAGTTGAAACTGCGAGTTAGCTGCACATTTTTCCATTTAGTATATTGTATTCGCTGCTCACGATGTGGTCTCCTCGACATTGGGGAGACCAAGCACAGATTGGGTGACCGCTTTGCTGAACATGTTCAGTCCACAAGCTTGACCCTGAACTTGCCATTTTAATTCTCCACTCCCAATCTCTGTCCTTGGCCTCCTACACTGTGCCAATGAAGCTCAATAGAAGCTGAAGGAACAGCACCTCATCTTCCGATTGGGCAGCTTACAGCCTTCCCAACTCAACATCAACTTCAACAATTTCAGACCATGTTTGGGACGTCAGTTGTTGGTAATCCTGCTGCTGTCATTTACAGCAAAGGCCAAAGACGGCAGGTCAGAGGTCAGGGTCGGGGCAGGTCAGAGTGGGAGTCAGAGGTCGGGGTCGGTCAAAGGTCAGACTGGGAGTCAGAGGATGGGGTCGGTCAGAGGTCAGAGTGGGAGTCAGAGGTCGAGGTTGGTCAAAGGTCAGAGTGGGAGTCAGAGGTCGGGGCAGGTCAGAGGTGGGGGGGTGGGGGGAGTGAACCGGGAGTGGGGAAGAGAAAGGTCCAGGAGGGGGAACGGGGGGATGTGGGGACGGGGTAGAGAGGGGTGGGGAGGGGAGGCGCAGAGAGGGGTGGGGGAGAGGGGGAACGGGGTCCGGGAGGGGATAAGGGGGAAGAGGTGTAGTAGGGCCTGGCGGGGGGGGGTCCGGACAGGTCGGGGGTCAGACGGGAGTTGAGAGAATGAGGGCGGTATATTGAGAGAAAGACAGTGCTCTGGGCTCCATTTGGTGTACTGGATGTGATTGGATGAGAAGGAATGGATTGACTCACTGCGTCAGTGACCTCGATCTGGTACAGCTGGTGAAACGTCTCCCTCTCGAAGAACAGCAGCTTCCCGTTCCCCTGTCCTCTCTTTACCGACGTCCCCGTTACCAGCAGCTTATCGTCAGGGCTGAAGCAGCAATCTGTCCTGTGAGAGAACACAGGCATTCGACTAACTCGTGTAACACACCCCGTACCATCCAAACACAGCACGGGTTCGTGTATCACACACCGCACCATCCAAACACAGCACGGGCTGTGTATCACACACCGCACCATCCAAACACAGCACGGGCCCGTGTAACACACCCCGTACCATCCAAACACAGCACAGGCCCGTGTGCCACACACCGCACCATCCAAACACAGCACGGGCTGTGTATCACACACCGCACCATCCAAACACAGCACGGGCCCGTGTATCACACACCGCACCATCCAAACACAGCACGGGCTGTGTATCACACACCGCACCATCCAAACACAGTACGGGCTGTGTATCACACACCGCACCATCCAAACACAACACGGGCCCGTGTGCCACACACCATACCATCCAAACACAGCACAGGCTGTGTATCACACACCGCACCATCCAAACACAGCACGGGCCCGTGTAACACACACCGCACCATCCAAATACAGTACGGGCTCGTGTATCATACACCATACCATCCAAACACAGCACAGGCCCGTGTGTCACACACCATACCATCCAAACACAGCACGGGCTGTGTATCACACACCGCACCATCCAAACACAGCACGGGCCCGTGTAACACACACCGCACCATCCAAATACAGCACGGGCTCGTGTATCACACACCGTACCATCCAAACACAGCACAGGCCCGTGTGTCACACACCATACCATCCAAACACAGCACGGGCCGTGTATCACACACCGCACCATCCAAACACAGCACGGGCCCGTGTAACACACACCGCACCATCCAAACACAGCACGGGCTCGTGTATCACACACCGTACCATCCAAACACAGCACGGGCCCGTGTATCACATAACGTACCATCCAAACACAGCACCGGCCCATGTATCACACACCGCACGATCCAAACACAGCACAGGCCCGTGTATCACACACCGTACCATCCAAACACAGCACGGGGCTCATATAACACCCACCACACCATTCAAACACAGCACGGGCCAGTGTATCACACATCGCACGATCCAAACACAGCACGGGGCTCGTGTATCACACCCCGCACCATCCAAACACAGCACAGGCCCGTGTATCGCCCACCGCACAATGCAAACACAGCACGGCCCGTGCACACACCATCCAAACACAGCACGGGGCTCGTGTATCACACATCGCACCATCCAAACACAGCACAGGCCCGTGTATCGCCCATCGCACGATGCAAACACAGCACGGGCCCGTGTATCGCCCACCGTACGATCCTAACACAGCACGGGCTCGTGTATCACACATCGCACGATCCAAAACAGCACGGGGCTCGTGTATCGCCCACCGCACAATGCAAACACAGCGCGGGCCCGTGTATCACACACCACACGATCCAAACACAGCACGGGGCTCGTGTATCGCCCACCGTACGATCCAAACACAGCATAGGCCCGTGTATCGGCCACCACACAATGCAAACACAGCGCGGGCCCGTGTATCACAAACCGCATGATCCAAACACAGCACCGGGCTCGTGTATCGCCCACCGTACGATCCAAACACAGCACGGGGCTCGTGCATCACATACCGCACGATCCAAACACAGCACGGGGCTCGTGCATCGCCCACTGTACGATCCAAACACAGCACCGGGCTCGTGTATCGCCCACCGTACGATCCAAACACAGCATGGGCTCATGTATCAATCACCGCATGATCCAACACAGCACGGGCTCGTGTATCACACACCGCACGATCCAAACACAGCACGGGGCTCGTGTATCGCCCACCGTACAATGCAAACACAGCGCGGGCTTGTGTATCACACACCTCACGATCCAAACACAGCACGGGGCTCGTGCATCGCACACCGTACGATCCAAACACAGCATGGGCTCGTGTATCACACACCGCATGATCCAAACACAGCACCGGGCTCGTGTATCGCCCACCGTATGATCCAAACATAGCACGGGCTCGTGTATCACACACCGCATGATCCAAACACAGCACGGGGCTCGTGCATCGCCCACCGTCCGATCCAAACACAGCACCGGGCTCGTGTATCGCCCAGCGCACGATCCAAACACAGCACCGGGCTCGTGTATCACACACCGCACGATCCAAACACAGCACCGGGCTCATGTATCACACACCGCACGATCCAAACACAGCACCGGGCTCGTGTATCGCCCACTGTACGATCCAAACACTGCACCGGGCTCGTGTATCGCCCATCGTACGATCCAAACACAGCACGGGCTCGTGTTATCACACACCGCACGATCCAACACAGCACGGGCTCGTGTATCACACACCGCACGATCCAAACACAGCACGGGCCCGTGTATCACACACCGCACGATCCAAACACAGCACCGGGCTCGTGTATCGCCCACCGTACGATCCAAACACAGCACCGGGCTCGTGTATCGCCCACCATACGATCCAAACACAGCACAGGCTCGTGTATCACACACCGCACGATCCAACACAGCACGGGCCCGTGTATCACACACCGCACGATCCAAACACAGCACCGGGCTCGTGTATCGCCCACTGTACGATCCAACCACAGCACGTGGCTCGTGTATCGCCCACTGTACGATCCAAACACAGCACGGACTACAAGGATAGATTGGATTCGCTTGGTATATTTCCTTTGGAACAGAGGAGGCTGAGGGAGACCTTAATGAGGTGTATAAAATTATTGAGTGCATTAAAATTAACTAAAACTAAATTGAGTGGATAAGACGGACCTATTTCCCTTAGCAGAGGGGTCAACAACCAGGGGGCATAGATTTAATGTAATTGGGGGGAGGTTTAGAGGGGATTTGAGGGGAAATGTCTTCACCCAGAAGGTGGTGGGGGTCTAGAACTCACTGCCTGAAAGGGTGGTGGTGGTAGAGGCAGAAACCCTCACCACATTTAAACAGTACCTGGATGTACACTTAAAGTGCCGTAACCTACAGGGCTACGGACCGAGAGCTGGAGAGTCGTGGACAAAGAGCTGGAAAGTGGGATTAGGTTGGACAGCTCTTTAACGGCTGGCACGAACACAATGGACAAAAATGGGAGCGTACTACAGTCAGAGGGAGATAGAAGAGCAAATATGTAGGCATATTTCTGAGAACTAACAGTAGGGGAGTTCAACTACCCGAATATTAACTGGGATAAAATTAATGTGACTGGTATAGAGTGCGGAATTCCTAAAATATATTCAGGAGAACTTCTTTAGCCAGTATGTAACAAGCCCAACAAGGGAGGGGGCGGTTCTGGACCTGGTTTTGGGGAATGAAGAGGGGCAGGTGGAAAGGGTATCAGTGGGAGAGCATTTTGGTGCTAGTGATCATAATTCAGTTAGATTTATGGGAGCTATGGAAAAAGACAAAGATAGACCAAGAATAAAAGTTCTCAAGTGAGGAAAATCCAATTTTGATAAGTGAAGAGGTGATTTTGCCAGAATGGAATATTAAAGAAAGATCATGTTTGACTAAGCTGATTGAATTTTTCGAGGAGGTAACCAAGAGGGTCGATAAGGCTAGTGCATATGATGTAGTGTATATGGATTTTAGCTTGGTTTTTGATCAGGTCCCACATGGTAGACTGGTCACGAAGCCCATGGGATCCAGGGAAAAGAGTCAAGTTGGATCCAAAATTGGCTTAGAGGTAGGAAGCAAAGGGTAATGGTTGATGTGTGTTTTTGTGACTGGAAGGCTGTTTCCAGTGGGGTGCCGCAGGGCTCAGTGCTGGGTCCCTTGCTTTTTGTGGTATATATCAATGATTTTGATTTGAATATAGGGGGTATGATTAAGAGGTTTGCAGACGACACTAAAATTGTCCGTGTGGTTGATAATGAAGAGGAAAGTCATGGGCTGCAGGAGGATATCAATCTACTGGTCAGGTGGGCAGAGCAGTGGCAAATGGAATTTAATTCAGAGAAGTGTGAGGTGATGCACTTTGGGAGGGTTAATAAGGAAAGGGTATACACATTAAGCGGTAGGCCACTTAATAGTGTAGATAAACAAAGGGACCTTGGAGTGAATGTCCACAGATCCCTGAAAGTAGCAGGCCAGGTGGATAAGGTGGTTAAGAAGACATACGGAATGCTTGCCTTTATTGGCCGAGGCAAAGAATACAAGAGCAGGGAGGTTATGCTTAAATTGTATAATACTTTGGTTAGGCCACAGCTGGAGTACTGCGTGCAGTTCTGGTCGCCGTATTATAGGAAGGATGTGATTGCACTAGAGAAGGTGCAGAGGAGATTTACTAGGATGCTGCCTGGAATGGAGAATCTTAGTTATGAGGACAGATTGGATAGTCTGGGTTTGTTCTCATTGGAACAGAGGAGATTGAGAGGAGACCTCATCGAGGTGTACAAAATATTGAGGGGTCTGGACATAGTGGATATTAACAGTTTATTTCCATTAGTGGAGGGGTCTATTACGAGGGGGCATAGTTTTAAGGTGGTAGGTGGAAGGTTTAGAGGGGATTTGAGGGGGGCTTCTTTACACAGAGGGTTGTGGGGATCTGGAACTCGCTGCCTGGAAGATTGGTGGATGCAGAAACCCTCATCACATTTAAGAGATGGTTGGATGGGCACTTAAAGTGCAGTAACCTGCAGGGTTACAGACCTAGAGCTGGTAATTGGGATTAGACTGGATGACCGTTTGTTGGACGGTGCAGATATAACGGTAAGTACTGCAGGGAATAGAATACGGCCAGGGTGATCTCCTGGAATAGTGTTGATCGCCTGGATGGGTCGGAGAGGAATTTTCCCAGATTTTTTCTCCCTAAATGGGCCTGGGTTTTTATCTGGTTTTTCCCTCTCCCAGGAGATCACATGGCTCCGGTTGGGGTGGAGTGTAGAATGTTTCAGTATAAGGGGTGTCACAGTTGTGTGAGGCAGACTGGTTGGGCTGGGTGCTCTTTGCCTTTCCGTCATTGTTCATAGGTTTATATGTAACCTTCAGGGCTGCTGACCGAGGGCCGTGTGGCTCTTTGTCGGCCGGTGGGACACGATGGGCCGGAATGGCCTCCTTCTGCGCTGTAAATTTCTATGAAACAGCTACTTGATGGTAAATCAGTGTCAGAGCAGTGGGGGGCATTCAAGGAGGAGATCCTGAGGGTTCAGAGCAACTTTATTCCCTTAAGAAAAAGGGTGGGACTAACAAATCTAGAGCCCCCTGGATGTCGAGGGACATACAGGGTAGGATAAAGAAACAAAGGGAGGCTTATGACAGATACCGAGGGCTAAATACTACAGAGACTCGAGAGAGGTATAGAAAGTCCAGGGGTGAGATTAAAAAGGATATTAAGAAAGCAAAGAGAGAGCGGGAAAACATTTTGGCAAGTAAAATCAAGGAAAACCCAAAGATGTTTTCCCAATATATCAGGAGCAAGAGGATAACTAAAGAAAGAGTAGGGCCTATTAGAGACCATGAGGGTAATCTGTGTGTGGATGCGGAAGACGTGGGTATGGTTCTTAATGAATACTTGGCATCTGTTTTCACAAAGGAGAGGGGCAATGCAGACTTTGAAATCAGGGAGGAGGATTATGAAATATTAGATGAAATAAACATCGTGAGAGAGGAAGTATTAGGGGTTTGAAAGTGGATAAATCCGCAGGCCCGGATTAAATGAATCCCAGTCTGTTAAAAGGCTTTTGACAAGGTCCCACACAAGAGATTGGTGTGCAAAATTAAAGCACATGGTATTGGGGGTAATATACTGACATGGATAGAGAACTGGTTGGCAGACAGGAAGCAGAGAGTCGGGATAAACGGGTCCTTTTCAGAATGGCAGGCAGTGACTAGTGGGGTGCCGCAGGGCTCAGTGCTGGGACCCCAGCTCTTTACAATATACATCAATGATTTAAATGAAGAAATTGAGTGTAATATCTCCAAGTTTGCAGATGACACTAAGCTGGGTGGCGGTGTGAGCTGTGAGGGGGATGCTAAGAGGCTGCAGGGTGACTTGGACAGGTTAGGTGAGTGGGCAAATGCATGGCAGATGCAGTATAATGTGGATAAATGTGAGGTTATCCACTTTGGTGGCAAAAACAGGAAGACAGATTATCTGAATGGTGACAGATTAGGAAAAGGGGAGGTGCAGCGAGACCTGGGTGTGATGGTTCATCAGTCATTGAAAGTTGGCATGCAGGTACAGCAGGTGGTTAAGAAAGCAAATGGTATGTTGGCCTTCATAGCGAGAGGATTTGAGTATAGGGGCAGGGAGGTCTTACTGCAGTTGTACAGGGCCTTGGTGAGGCCACACCTGGAATATTGTGTTCAGTTTTGGTCTCCTAATCTGAGGAAGGACATTCTTGCTATTGAGGGAGTGCAGCGAAGGTTCACCAGACTGATTCCCGGGATGGCAGGACTGACATATGAAGAAAAACTGGATCAACTGGGCTTATATTCACTGGAATTTAGAAGGATGAGCGGGGATCTCATAGAAACATATAAAATTCTGGCGGGACGGGACAGGTTAGATGCAGGAAGAATGTTCCCGATGTTGGGGAAGTCCAGAACCAGGGGTCTCACTCTAAGGATAAGGGGTAAGCCATTCAGGACCGTGATGAGGAGAAACTTCTTCACTCAGAGAGTTGTTAACCTGTGAAATTCCCTGCCGCAGAGAGTTGTTGATGCCAGTTCACTGGATATATTCAAGAGGGAGTTAGATATGGCCCTTACAACGAAAGGGATCAGGGGGTATGGAGAGAAAGCAGGAAAGGGGTACTGAGCGAATGATCAGCCATGATCTTATTGAATGGTGGTGCAGGCTTGAAGGGCCGAATGGCCCATTCCTGCACCTATTTACTATGTTTCTTGGTCGGCCGGCGTGGACATGATGGGCCGAAATGGCCTCCTTCCATGCTGTAAATTTCAATGATTCTTTACTCCCAGTAACAGGGCACTGAGGGACATTACTCCCAGTAACAGGGCACTGAGGGACATTACTCCCAGTAACACGGCACTGAGGGAGATTACTCCCAGTAACAAGGCACTGAGGGACATTACTCCCAGTAACAGGGCACTGAGGGACATTACTCCCAGTAACAGGGCACTGAGGGACATTACTCCCAGTAACAGGGCACTGAGGGACATTACTCCCAGTAACAGGGCACTGAGGGACATTACTCCCAGTAACAGGGCACTGAGGGACATTACTCCCAGTAACAGGGCACTGAGGGACATTACTCCCAGTAACAGGGCACTGAGGGACATTACTCCCAGTAACAGGGCACTGAGGGACATTACTCCCAGTAACAGGGCACTGAGGGACATTACTCCCAGTAACAGGGCACTGAGGGACATTACTCCCAGTAACAGGGCACTGAGGGATATTACTCCCAGTAACAGGGCACTGAGGGATATTACTCCCAGTAACAGGGCACTGAGGGACATTACTCCCAGTAACAGGGCACTGAGGGGGCTATTACTCCCAGTAACAGGGCACTGAGGGATATTACTCCCAGTAACAGGGCACTGAGGGACATTACTCCCAGTAACAGGGCACTGAGGGACATTACTCCCAGTAACAGGGCACTGAGGGATATTACTCCCAGTAACAGGGCACTGAGGGACATTACTCCCAGTAACAGGGCACTGAGGGACATTACTCCCAGTAACAGGGCACTGAGGGACATTACTCCCAGTAACAGAGCAGTGAGGGATATTACTCCCAGTAACAGGGCACTGAGGGACATTACTCCCAGTAACAGGGCACTGAGGGACATTACTCCCAGTAACAGGGCACTGAGGGACATTACTCCCAGTAACAGGGCACTGAGGGACATTACTCCCAGTAACAGGGCACTGAGGGACATTACTCCCAGTAACAGAGCAGTGAGGGGGTATTACTCCCAGTAACAGGGCACTGAGGGACATTACTCCCAGTAACAGAGCAGTAAGGGGGTATTACTCCCAGTAACAGGGCGTTCAGCTTTTTATATTCGGAATAAGGTGGATAAATTAACTGCGCAGACAGCAGTTAACGGATATGATATAATTAGCATCACTCAGACATGGCTCCAGGGTAACCAAGGCTGGGAACTCAAAACCCAGGGGTAGGGGTATTCAACATTTATTGCTGGATGATGTGGAATTGGTATGCGTGGAGCTACGGAATACCAAGGGGCAGAAAACGCTAGTGGGAGTTATGTACAGACCTCCAAACAGTAGTAGTGAGGTTGGGGACGGCATCAAACAAGAAATAAGGGATGTGTGTAATAAAGGTACAGCAGTTATCATGGCAGACTTTAATCTACATGTTGATTGGACAAACCAAAATGCTAGCAATGCGGTGGAGGAGGATTTCCTGGAGTGTATTAGGGATGGTTTTCGAGACCAATATGTCGAGGAACCAACTAGAGGGCTGGCCATCCTAGACTGGGTGATGTGTAATGAGAAAGGACTAATTAACAATCTTGTTGTGCGAGGCCCCTTGGGGAAGAGTGACCATAATATGGTAGAATTCTCTATTAAGATGGAGAGTGACACAGTTAATTCAGAGATTAGGGTCCTGAACTTAAGGAAAGGTAACTTCGATGGTATGAGACGTGAATTGGCTAGAATAGACTGGCGAGTGATACTTAAAGGGTTGAAGGTGGATAGGCAATGGCAAACATTTAAAGATCATTTGAATGAACTTCAATAATTCTACATCCCTGTCGGGAGTAAAAATAAAACCGGGAAGGTGGCTCAACCGTGGCTAACAAGGGAAATTAGGTGTTAAATCCAAGGAAGAGGCATATAAATTGGCCAGAAAAAGCAGCAAACCTGAGGACTGGGAGAATGTTAGAATACAGCAGAGGAGGACAAAGGGTTTCATTAGGAGGGGGGAAATAGAGTATGAGAGGAAGCTTGCCAGGAACATAAAAACTGACTGCAAAAGCTTCTATAGATATGTGAAGAGAAAAAGATTAGTGAAGACAAACGTAGGTCCCTTGCAGTCAGATTCAAGTGAATTTATAATAGGAAGCAAAGAAATGGCAGAACAGTTGAACAAATACTTTGGTTCCGTCTTCACCAAGGAAGACACAAATAACCTGCCGGAAATACGAGGGGACCGAGCGTCTAGTGAGGAGGAACTGAAGGAAATCCTTATCAGGCGGGAAATGGTGTTAGGGAAATTGATGGGATTGAAGGCCGATAAATCCCCAGGGTCTGATAGTCTGCATCCCAGAGTAATTAAGGAAGTAGGAATAGTGGATGCATTGGTGATCATTTTCCAACAGTCTATCGACTCTGGATCAGTTCCTATGGACTGGAGGGTACCTGATTACCACTTTTTAAGAAAAGAGGGAGAGAGAAAACGGGTAATTATAGACGGGTTAGCCTTACATCAGTAGTGGGGAAAATGTTGGAATCAATTATTAAAGATGAAATAGCAGCGCATTTGGAAAGCAGTGACAGGATCGGTCCAAGTCAACATGGATTTATGAAAGGGAAATCATGCTTGACAAATCTTCTAGAATTTTTTGAGGATGTAACTAGTAGAGTGGACAAGGGAGAACCAGTGGATGTGGTGTATTTGGACTTTCAAAAGGCTTTTGACAAGGTCCCACACAAGAGATTGGTGTGCAAAATTAAGGCATATGGTATTGGTGGTAGTGTACCGATGTGGATAGAGAACTGGTTGGCAGACAGGAAGCAGAGAGTCGGGATAAACGGGTCCTTTTCAGAATGGCAGGCAATGTATAGTGGGGTGCCGCAGGGCTCAGTGCTGGGACCCCAGCTATTTACAATATACATTAATGATTTGGATGAAGGAATTGAGTGTAATATCTCCAAGTTTGCAGATGACACAAAACTGGGTGGCGGTCTGAGCTATGAGGAGGATGCAAAAAGGCTGTAGGGTGACTTGGACAGGTTAGGTGAGTGGGCAAATACATGGCAGTCGCAGTATAATGTGGATAAATGTGAGGTTATCCACTTTGGGGGCAAAAACATGAAGGCAGAATATTATCTGCATGGTGGCTGATTAGGAAAAGGGAAGGTGCAACGAGACCTGGGTGTCATGATACATCAGTCATTGAAGGTTAGCATACAGGTACAGCAGGCGGTGAAGAAGGCAAATGGTATGTTGGCTTTCATAGCTAGGGGATTTGAGTATAGGAGCAGGGAGGTCTTACTGCAGTTGTACAGGGCCTTAGTGAGGCCTCACCTGGAATATTGTGTTCAGTTTTCGTCTACTAATCTGAGGAAGGACGTTCTTGCCATTGAAGGAATGCAGCGAAGGTTCACTAGACTGATTCCCGGGATGGCTGGACTGACATATGAGGAGAGATTGGATCGATTCGGCCTGTATTCACTGGAGTTTAGAAGGATGAGAGGGGATCTCATAGAAACATATAAAATTCTGACTGAACAGGACAGGTTAGATGCGAGAAGAATGTTCCCGATGTTGGGGAAGTCCAGAACCAGGGGACACAGTCTAAGGATAAGGGGTAGGCCATTTAGGACTGAGATGAGGAGAAACTTCTTCACTCAGAGAGTTGTTAACCTGTGGAATACCCTGCCGCAGAGAGTTGTTGAGGCCAGTTCATTGGATATATTCAAGAGGGAGTTAGATATGGCCCTTACGGCTAAAGGGATCAAGGGGTATGGAGAGAAAGCAGGAAAGGGGTACTGAGGGAATGATCAGCCATGATCTTATTGAATGGTGGTGCAGGCTCGAAGGGCCGAATGGCCTACTCCTGCACCTATTTTCTTTGTTTCTATGGTAGTTCAGTAATTGCAGAAACTCACATTGGGAAGATGTTGGGTAGACCAGATGCCACATTCAGAGGTTTACCGAAATTCCTCAGATCCCAGGTTTTGATGGTGTCATCTCCTGGAAAACACATGCAACATTTTAATCTGGCGAGCTGTGGGAGGTTGCGATAATGTGAGGGAGATGGGTACGAGCCCCCTCACTCAGTACTCTGCCTCTCACCCAGTGTCCATCTTCTCAGGAACACCGGGATTCTCGTTCCGTCACCAATCCCAAACTCCCTCACATGCAAACCCCCCCCGGGGACAGAACAATTCACACCCCCCCGGAGACAGTGTGTGGTCTAATAATTCACACCCCTCCGGGGACAGTGTGTGGTCTAATAATTCACTCCCCCCCGGAGACAGTGTGTGGTCTAATAATTCACACCCCTCCGGGGACAGTGTGTGGTCTAATAATTCACCCCCCCTCCGGGGACAGTGTGTGGTCTAATAATTCACACCCCTCCGGGGACAGTGTGTGGTCTAATAATTCACCCCCCCTCCGGGGACAGTGTGTGGTCTAATAATTCACCCCCCCCCCGGGGACAGTGTGTGGTCTAATAATTCACACCCCCCCCGGGGACAGTGTGTGGTCTAATAATTCACCCCCCCCCCCCCGGGGACAGTGTGTGGTCTAATAATTCACACCCCCCCCCCCCCCCGGGGACAGTGTGTGGTCTAATAATTCACCCCCCCCCCCCCCCGGGGACAGTGTGTGGTCTAATAATTCACCCCCCCCCCCCCCGGGGACAGTGTGTGGTCTAATAATTCACACCCCCCCCCCCCGGGGACAGTGTGTGGTCTAATAATTCACCCCCCCCCCCCCGGGGACAGTGTGTGGTCTAATAATTCACCCCCCCCCCCCCCCCCGGGGACAGTGTGTGGTCAAATAATTCACCCCCCCCCCCGGGGACAGTGTGTGGTCAAATAATTCACCCCCCCTCGGGGACAGTGTGTGGTCTAATAATTCACCCCCCCCCCCCCCCCCCCCGGGGACAGTGTGTGGTCTAATAATTCACCCCCCCCCCCCCCCCCCGGGGACAGTGTGTGGTCTAATAATTCACCCCCCCCCCCCCCCCCCCCCGGGGACAGTGTGTGGTCTAATAATTCACCCCCCCCCCCCGGGGACATTGTGTGGTCTAATAATTCACACCCCCCCCCGGGGACAGTGTGTGGTCTAATAATTCACACCCCTCCGGGGACAGTGTGTGGTCTAATAATTCACCCCCCCTCCGGGGACAGTGTGTGGTCTAATAATTCACCCCCCCCCCGGGGACAGTGTGTGGTCTAATAATTCACACCCCCCCCGGGGACAGTGTGTGGTCTAATAATTCATCCCCCCCCCCCGGGGACAGTGTGTGGTCTAATAATTCACACCCCCCCCCCCCCCGGGGACAGTGTGTGGTCTAATAATTCACCCCCCCCCCCCCCGGGGACAGTGTGTGGTCTAATAATTCACCCCCCCCCCCCCCGGGGACAGTGTGTGGTCTAATAATTCACACCCCCCCCCCCCGGGGACAGTGTGTGGTCTAATAATTCACCCCCCCCCCCCCCCCGGGGACAGTGTGTGGTCTAATAATTCACCCCCCCCCCCCCGGGGACAGTGTGTGGTCTAATAATTCACCCCCCCCCCCCCCCGGGGACAGTGTGTGGTCAAATAATTCACCCCCCCCCCCGGGGACAGTGTGTGGTCAAATAATTCACCCCCCCCTCGGGGACAGTGTGTGGTCTAATAATTCACCCCCCCCCCCCCCCCCCCCGGGGACAGTGTGTGGTCTAATAATTCACCCCCCCCCCCCCCCCCCGGGGACAGTGTGTGGTCTAATAATTCACCCCCCCCCCCCCCCCCCCCCCGGGGACAGTGTGTGGTCTAATAATTCACCCCCCCCCCCCGGGGACATTGTGTGGTCTAATAATTCACCCCCCCCCCCCGGGGACAGTGTGTGGTCTAATAATTCACCCCCCCCCCCCCGGGGACAGTGTGTGGTCTAATAATTCACCCCCCCCCCCCCCCCCCGGGGACAGTGTGTGGTCTAATAATTCACACCCCCCCCCGGGGACAGTGTGTGGTCTAATAATTCACACCCCCCCCCCGGGGACAGTGTGTGGTCTAATAATTCACCCCCCCCCCCCCGGGGACAGTGTGTGGTCTAATAATTCACCCCCCCCCCCCCCCCCCGGGGACAGTGTGTGGTCTAATAATTCACCCCCCCCCCCCCGGGGACAGTGTGTGGTCTAATAATTCACCCCCCCCCCCCGGGGACAGTGTGTGGTCTAATAATTCACCCCCCCCCCCCCGGGGACAGTGTGTGGTCTAATAATTCACCCCCCCCCCCCGGGGACAGTGTGTGGTCTAATAATTCACCCCCCCCCCCCGGGGACAGTGTGTGGTCTAATAATTCACCCCCCCCCCCCGGGGACAGTGTGTGGTCTAATAATTCACACCCCTCCCCCCGGGGACAGTGTGTGGTCCAATAGAAACATAGAAAATAGGTGCAGGAGTAGGCCATTCGGCCCTTCGAGCCTGCACCACAATTCAATAAGATCATGGCTGATCATTCCCTCAGTACCCCTTTCCTGCTTTCTCTCCGTACCCCTTGATCGCTTTAGCCATAAGGGCCATATCTAACTCCCTCTTAAATATAGGTCCCACACAAGAGATTGGTGTGCAAAATTAAAGCACATGGTATTGGGGGTAATGTACTGACATGGATAGAGAACCGAGTGAACCTTCTCTGAACTGCCTCCAAAACAAGTATATCCTTTCTTAAATATGGAAACCAAAACTACACGCAGTACTCCAGGTGTAACCTCACCAATACCCTGTATAACTGTAGCAAGACTTCCCTGCTTTTATACTCTATCCCCTTTGCAATAAAGGCCAAGATTCCATTGGCCTTCCTGATCACTTGCTGTACCTGCATACTATCCTTTTGTGTTTCATGCACAAGTACCCCCAGGTCCCGCTGTACTGCAGCACTTGGCAATCTTTCTCCATTTAAATAATAACTTGCTCTTTGATTTTTTTCTGCCCAAGTGCATGACCTCACACTTTCCAACATTATACTCTATCTACCAGATTTTTTGCCCACTCACTTAGCCTGTCTATGTCCTTTTGCAGATTTATTTGTCCTCCTCACACATTGCTTTTCCTCCCATCTTTGTATCGTCAGCAAACTTGGCTATGTTACACTCAATCCCTTCTTCAAAGTCGTTAATATAGATTATAAATAGTTGAGGTCCCAGCACTGATCCCTGTGGCACCCCACTAGTAACTGGTTGCCAACCAGAGAATGACCCATTTATCCCGACTCTCTGTTTTCTGTTCATTAGCCAATCCTCTATCCATGTTAATATATTACCCCTAGCCCCGTGAACTTTTATCTTGTGCAGTAACCTTTTATGTGACACCTTGGCAAATGCCTTCTGGAAATCCAAATACACCACAACCACTGGTTCCCCTTTATCCACCCTGTTCATTACATCCTCAACGAATTCCAGCAAATTTGTCAAACATGACTTCCCTTTCATAAATCCATGCTGACTCTGCCTGACTGAATTATGTTTTTCCAAATGTCCTGCTACTGCTTCTTTAATAATGGACTCCAACATTGTCCCAACCACAGATGTTAGGCTAACTGGTCTATAGTTTCCTGCTTTTTGTCTGCCTCCTTTTTTAAGGGAAAAGGAATGTGGTACACTGATCTTCCAGGTGGGCTTTCCCTGTTCTGTTGGACAGCAGATCAGCAGTGATCTACAGAATGAGGAACACACACACACATTCTGATGACATCCCTGGTTGTAACGTAGGTTTGGTGCCTATTCCTTGTGCAGAAACAAGCAGGGTCCGACAGGCATTCCCACTCACAGATACAGGTACATACCACCACGTGATGCCAGGGTATTCCCACTCACAGATACAGGTACATACCACCACGTGATGCCAGGTATTCCCACTCACAGATACAGGTACATACCACCACGTGATGCCAGGTATTCCCACTCACAGATACAGGTACATACCACCACATGATGCCAGGGCATTCCCACTCACAGATACAGGTACATACCACCACGTGATGCCAGGGTATTCCCACTCACAGATACAGGTACATACCACCACGTGATGCCAGGTATTCCCACTCACAGATACAGGTACATACCACCACGTGATGCCAGGTATTCCCACTCACAGATACAGGTACATACCACCACGTGATGCCAGGGTATTCCCACTCACAGATACAGGTACATACCACCACGTGATGCCAAGGTATTCCCACTCACAGATACAGGTACATACCACCACGTGATGCCAAGGTATTCCCACTCACAGATACAGGTACATACCACCACGTGATGCCAGGGTATTCCCATCATATGAAAAGCTGAGGCAGGACGTGTCACTGCCAGGAACATGTGCCTGCCGATTGTGAAACTTCGTATGAACCTAAAAGATAAAGCAACAAACAATGATTCGCAAATACTCGGGGCACCACCCAGTGACGTGACGAGACGTAATCAAAAACACTCCCCTACCCAGACACACTCCAAGCTCACCGGGCAGTGTCTGAGAGGCACCTCCGGGGGCACACCCAGCTGCCTTACATTGGAACACAGGTCATAGGGACAGGAGGGGCCCCTCGAGGGAGCACGGGGGCAGGATGGGCCCCTTGAGGGAACACGGGGGCAGGAGGGGCCCCTCGAGGGAGCACGGGGGCAGGAGGGGGCCCCTTGAGGGAACACGGGGGCAGGAGGGGGCCCCTTTAGGGAACACGGGGGCAGGAGGGGGCCCCTCGAGGGAACACGGGGGCAGGAGGGGCCCCTCGAGGGAACACGGGGGCAGGAGGGACCCCTCGAGGGAACACGGGGGCAGGAGGGGGCCATTCAGCCTCTCGAACTTATCAATCGTTCAATGAATTAATGGCTAGTCTGTACCTGAATTCCTACTTCTGCCTTAGCTCCATATCCCTGGATAACCTTATCCAATAAAAATCTATCGGTCTTGAAAGCTCCAATGTGGCAGCTAACGGGAAAAAGAATCTCGAGGTGCTCTGTCGGCTTTTTAACAGTAAAGGGATTAAGGGGTTATGAGGAGCGGGCGGGGAAGTGGACCCGAGTCCATGATTGTATTAAGTAGCGGAGCAGGCTCGAGGGGCCGTATGGCCAACTCCTATTTCTTATGTTCTTATGATTTGGGACCAAAGTGGAGAATGATTGATGGAGGGAGCAGGTATGGATAAGGCACTAAATTTATCTCGACGTTTACCAAGGAAGAGGACTCGCCAAAACTATGGTAAATGGAGGAGGTTGCTGGGATACTGGATGAGATAAAAATAGATAAAGCGGTTCCAGAAAGGCTGATGGTGATGAAAGTGGTTAAGTCACCCGGTCCGGATGGGGTGCATCCTCGGATACTGAGGGAAGTTAGGGTGGAAATTGCAGAGGTGCTGACCACAACCTTCCAATCCTCCTGAGATACGGGGTGGTGCCAAAGGGCTGGAGGATTGCAAGTGTTACACCCTTGTTCAAAAAAGGGGATAAGGATAAACCTGGCAATTACAGGCCAGGCAAACTTTCAGACAATAATGCAGGAGAACAGCAACAGACGCTTGGATAAGCACGGGTAATACTCAAGCGGCAGCACGGATCTGCTGCAGCCCAATTTATTTATTTAAACTGGTCGTTCACGGGATGTAGGCATTTATTGCCGTCCCGAATTGCCCGTGAGGTGGTGGTGGTGAGCGCAGCAGGAACAGGTCAGTGCGCATCGTTTTTCTACAATCCAGTCAATCGCCCGCGGGAAGGAGAAACCGCGATTTCAGGGCCATTATCTGAGGAGTTGTGAATGGAACTGAACACTGTGCAGTCAGCAGCGAACATCCCCACTTCTGACCTTATGATGGAGGGAAGGTCATAGATGAAGCAGATGAAGATGTTTGGGCCGAGGACACTGGCCTGAGGAACTCCTGCAGTGATCTCCTGGGGCTGGGATGATTGACCTCCAACCACCACAACCACCTTCCTTTGTGCTAGGTATGACTCCAGCCAGTGGAGAGTTTTCCCCCTGATTCCCATTGACTTCCCTTTTACTCGGGCTCCTTGATGCTATTCTCAGACAAATGCTGCCTTGATAGCACTGTCGACTACACATGATTGAGAGTAGACTGATGGGGCAGTAATTGGCCAGACTGGATTTGTCCTGCTTTGTGTGGACAGGACATAACTGGGCAGTTTCCCACATTGTCGGGTAGATGCCAGTGTTGTAGCTGTACTGGAACAACTTGGCTAGACATGCGGCTAGTTCTGGAGCACAAGTCTTCAGCACGACAGCCAGGATGTTGTCGAGACCCACAGCCTTTGCTGTATCCAGTGCGCTCAGCCGTACGGGACTGGACAGGTTAGATGCGGGAAGAATGTTCCCGATGTTGGGGAAGTCCAGAACCAGGGGACACAGTCTTAGGATAAGGGGTAAGCCATTTAGGACTGAGATGAGGAGAAACTTCTTCACCCAGAGTGTTCTTAACCTGTGGAATTCCCTGCCGCAGAGAGTTGTTGAGGCCAGTTCATTGGATATATTCAAGAGGGAGTTAGATATGGCCCTTACGGCTAAAGGGATCAAGGGGTATGGAGAGAAAGCAGGAAAGGGGTACGGAGGGAATGATCAGCCATGATCTTATTGAATGGTGGTGCAGGCTCAAAGGGCCGAATGGCCTGATCCTGCACCTATTTTCTATGTTTCTTGATATCACGTGGAGTGAATCGAATTGGCTGAAGACTGACTTCTGTGATGGTGGGGACACCAGGAGGCGGCCGATATGGATCATTTCCTCTGCACTTCAGTCTTGTCTTTTGCACTTATGTGCTGTGCTGGGCTCTGCCATCATTGAGGATTGGGATATTCATGGAGCTGCCTCCTCCCGATAGTTTAATTGTCCACCACCATTCACGACTGGATGTGGCAGGACTCCAGAGCTTTGATCTGATCCATTGATTGTGGGATCGCTTAACCCTGTCTATAGCACACTGCTTCCGCTGTTTAGTATGCATGTAGTCCTGTGTTGCAATTTCCCCGGGTTGGCACCTCATTTTTAGGTACGCCTGGTGCTGCTCCTGGTATGCGCTTCTGCCCTCCTAATTGAACCAGAGTTGGTCCTCTGGGTTGATGCTGATGGTCGAGTGAGGGATATGGCAGGCCATGAGGTTACAGATTGTAGTGGAATACAATTCTTCTGCTGATGGCCCAGAGCGCCTCATGGATTCCCAGTTTTGAGCTACTAGATCTGTTCTGAATTGATCCCATTTAGCACTGTGGTAGTGCCATACAACACGATGGAGGGTGTCTTCAGTGTAATGACGGGACTTGGTCTCCACAAGGACTGTGCTTTCATGGCCAGTATTAAAGTGGCACTGCTGTAAATGCTGAAAAAGGCATTCACAGATCAATGGTATATAACATATCAGTGTGTGACTGGTAGATTGGTGAGGATGAGGTCAAGTAGATTTTTTCCCTCATGCCGGTGTTTTCACCACCTGCTGCAAGCCCAGTCTGGCAGCTATGTCCTTCAGGATTTGGCCAGCTCGGTCAGTAGTGGTGCTACCGAGCCACTCTTGGTGATGGACATTGAAGTCCTGTATCCAGAGTACACTCTGTGCTTTTGCTACTCTCACTGTTTCTTCCAAGTGGTGTTCAACATGGAGGAGTACGGATTCATCAGCTGAGGGAGGGCGGTAGGTGGTAATCAGCAGGAGGTTTCCTTGCCCATGTTTGACCTGAAGCCATGAGACTTCATGGGGTCTGGAGTCAATGTTGAGGACTCCCAGGGCCACTCTCCCTCCTGACTGTATACCACTGTACCATCCCTGGTTGTTGTGTCGGTAACCAGTTCTGAGGTCGATGCCGGGCGCTTTTATTCTTCTTGTTATTTTGGCAGTGATTGTGTACAACGGAGTGTCTCGCTGGATCATTTCAGAGGGCAGTTAAGAGTCACTATCAGCCAGACCGGGTAAGGGCAGAAAATGTCCTTCCCTAACAGGCATTACTGAACCAGATGGGTTTTTATGACAATCCGGTAGTTTCACAGTCACCATTACTGACACTAGTTCATTATTCCAGATTTATCAATGAACTAAATTTAAATTCCCCAGCTGCCGCGGTGAGATTTGAACCAACGTCCCTGGATCATTGGTCCAGGCCTCGGGATTACTGGTCCGGTGATGTTACCACGACGCTGCCATTCCCCCCGATTGTGTTCAACTAACTTCATTCGGTTTTTGACGAGGTGCACCAGTGCAGCCTTCGGCCGCCTGAAGAAAAGTGTGTTTGAAGACCCGGACCTCAAAACTGTCACCAAGATCATGGTGTACAGGGCTGTAGTAATACCCACCCTCCTGTATGGCCCAGAGACATGGACCATGTATAGTAGACACCTCATCCCCACCACCCAGCTCATGGTCTACAGGGCTGTAGTAATACCCACCCTCCTGTATGGCCCAGAGACATGGACCATGTATAGTAGACACCTCACCCCCACCACCCAGCTCATGGTCTACAGAGCTGTAGTAATACCCACCCTCCTGTATGGCTCAGAGACACGGACCATGTACAGGAGGTACCTCACCCCCAGCTCATGGTCTACAGGGCTGTAGTGATACCCACCCTCCTGTATGGCCCAGAGACATGGACCATGTACAGTAGGTACCTCACCCCCAGCTCATGGTCTACAGGGCTGTAGTGATACCCACCCTCCTGTATGGCCCAGAGACATGGACCATGTACAGTAGACACCTCACCCCCAGCTCATGGTCTACAGAGCTGTAGTAATACCCACCCTCCTGTATGGCTCAGAGACATGGACCATGTACAGTAGGTACCTCACCCCCAGCTCATGGTGTACAGAGCTGTAGTAATACCCACCCTCCTGTATGGCCCAGAGACATGGACCATGTACAGTAGGTACCTCACCCCCAGTTCATGGTCTACAGGGCTGTAGTAATACCCACCCTCCTGTATGGCCCAGAGACATGGACCATGTACAGTAGGTACCTCACCCCCAGTTCATGGTCTACAGGGCTGTAGTAATACCCACCCTCCTGTATGGCCCAGAGACATGGACCGTGTACAGTAGGTACCTCACCCCCAGCTCATGGTCTACAGGGCTGTAGTTATACCCACCCTCCTGTATGGCCCAGAGACATGGACCATGTACAGTAGGTACCTCACCCCCAGCTCATGGTCTACAGGGCTGTAGTAATACCCACCTTCCTGTATGGACCAGAGACATGGACCATGTACAGTAGGTACCTCACCCCCAGCTCATGGTCTACAGGGCTGTAGTAATACCCACCTTCCTGTATGGCCCAGAGACATGGACCATGTACAGTAGACACCTCACCCCCAGCTCATGGTCTACAGAGCTGTAGTAATACCCACCCTCCTGTATGGCCCAGAGACATGGACCATGTACAGTAGACACCTCACCCCCAGCTCATGGTCTACAGAGCTGTAGTAATACCCACCCTCCTGTATGGCCCAGAGACATGGACCATGTACAGTGGACACCTCAAGTCACTGGAGAAATACCACCAACGGTGTCGCCGCAAGTTCCTGCAAATCCCACACGCTCCCCTCCCCCAGCTCCGACCCCTTCCGCCCCCCGCCTCTCTCCCACTCCCTCCCCCACGCCCATACTCCCTCCCTCCCCCACCCTCCCACTACCCCCCCCCCCACGTCCCCACTCCCTCCCCCACGCCCCCACTCCCTCCCTCCCCCACCCCCCCACTCCCTCCCCCACCCCCCCACTCCCTCCCCCACCCTCCCCCTCCCCGCAGCAGGTACCATGCTGGTGTTGAATGAAAGCACACTCACATTGAGAGTCCTGTCCCAGATCTGAATAGAGCCATCCTGACAGGCGGCGGCGATGAACTTGCCGTCCCTGCTGTACACACAGGTGGTGGGAACGGCCCGATTCCCCTGTGCCGATCGGGGTTTGAAAACTTCCTTGTGTTTCTTCTCATTGTTCATGTCCCAGGTCCGTACCGTCCTAACACCACAAACAGTCACATGATCAGTAACAAGGCACACTAACCACTGATAACCAGTCACCGCACGAACCAGTGAAATCGGCAATGTTCTCCAACACTATCCCTGTATTTATTCACACTCTCACACCCCTCTCTAACACTATCCCTGTATTTATTCACACTCACACACCCCTCTCTCTAATACTATCCCTGTATTTATTCACACTCTCACACCTCTCTCTTACACTATCCCTGTATTTATTCACACTCACACACCCCTCTCTCTAATACTATCCCTGTATTTATTCACACTCTCACACCTCTCTCTTACACTATCCCTGTATTTATTCACTCTCTCACACCTCTCTCTTACACTATCCCTGTATTTATTCACACTCTCACACCTCTCTCCAACACTATCCCTGTATTTATTCACTCTCTCACACCTCTCTCTTACACTATCCCTGTATTTATTCATTCTCACACACCTCTCTCCAACACTATCCCTGTATTTATTCACACTCTCACACCTCTCTCTAACACTATCCCTGTATTTATTCACACTCTCACACCCCTCTCTAACACTATCCCTGTATTTATTCACACTCTCACACCCCTCTCTAACACTATCCCTGTATTTATTCACTCTCACACCCCTCTCTCCAACACTATCCCTGTATTTATTCACACTCTCACACCTCTCTCCAACACTATCCCTGTATTTATTCACTCTCTCACACCTCTCTCTTACACTATCCCTGTATTTATTCATTCTCACACACCTCTCTCTAACACTATCCCTGTATTTATTCACACTCTCACACCTCTCTCCAACACTATCCCTGTATTTATTCACTCTCACACACCTCTCTCTAATACTATCCCTGTATTTATTCACACTCTCACACCCCTCTCTCTAACACTATCCCTGTATTTATTCACACTCTCACACCCCTCTCTAACACTATTCCTGTATTTATTCACTCTCACACCCCTCTCTCTAACACTATCTCTGTATTTATTCACTCTCACACCCCTCTCTCTAACACTATCCCTGTATTTATTCACACACTCACACACTCTCTCTAACACTATCCCTGTATTTATTCACTCTCACACCCCTCTCTCTAACACTATCCCTGTATTTATTCACACTCTCACACCCCTCTCTCTAACACTATCCCTGTATTTATTCACTCTCACACACCTCTCTCTAACACTATCCCTGTATTTATTCACACTCTCACACCCCTCTCTGACACTATCTCTGTATTTATTCACTCTCACACCCCTCTCTCGAACACTATCTCTGTATTTATTTACAGTCTCACACCACTCTCTCAAACACTATCCCTGTATTTATTCACACTCTCACACCCCTCTCTCTAACACTATCCCTGTATTTATTCACACTCTCACGCCCCTCTCTCTGACACTATCTCTGCATTTATTCACACTCTCACACCTCTCTCTAACACTATCCCTGTATTTATTCACACTCTCACACCCCTCTCTCTCACACTATCCCTGTATTTATTCACTCTCACACTATCCCTGTATTTATTCACTCTCACACCCCTCTCTCTAACACTATCTCTGTATTTATTCACTCTCACACCCCTCTCTCTAACACTATCCCTGTATTTATTCACTCTCACACCCCTCTCTCTAACACTATCACTGTATTTATTCACTCTCACACCTCTCTCTCTAACACTATCCCTGTATTTATTCAATCTCACACCCCTCTCTTACACTATCCCTGTATTTATTCACACTCTCACACCTCTCTCTTACACTATCCCTGTATTTATTCACACTCTCACACCCCTCTCTCTAACACTATCCCTGTATTTATTCACACTCTCACACCCCTCTCTCGAACACTATCCCTGTATTTATTCGCACTCTCACACCCCTCTCTCTAACACTATCACTGTATTTATTCACTCTCACACCTCTCTCTCTAACACTATCCCTGTATTTATTCACACTCTCACACCCCTCTCTCGAACACTATCCCTGTATTAATTCACACTCTCACACTCCTCTCTCTAACACTATCCCTGTATTTATTCACTCTCACGTCCCTCTCTCTGACACTATCTCTGTATTTATTCATTCTCTCACACCTCTCCCTAACACTATCTCTGCATTTATTCACTCTCTCACACCTCTCTCTAACACTATCCCTGTATTTATTCACTCTCACACATCTCCCTAACACTATCCCTGTATTTATTCACACTCTCACACCCCTCTCTCTAACACTATCCCTGTATTTATTCATTCTCTCACACCTCTCCCTAACACTATCTCTGCATTTATTCACTCTCTCACACCTCTCTCTAACACTATCCCTGTATTTATTCACACTCTCACACCACTCTCTCTAACACTATCCCTGTATTTATTCACACTCTCACACCCCTCTCTCTAACACTATCCCTGTATTTATTCACACTCACACACCCTTCTCTCGAACACTATCCCTGTATTTATTCACTCTCACACCCCTCTCTCTAACACTATCACTGTTTTTATTCACTCACACCCCTCTCTCTTACACTATTCCTGTATTTATTCACTCTCACACCCCTCTCTCGAACACTATCTCTGTATTTATTCACTCTCACACCACTCTCTCTAACACTATCCCTGTATTTATTCACACTCTCACGCCGCTCTCTCTGACACTATCCCTGTATTTATTCACACTCTCACACCCCTCTCTCTCACACTATCCCTGTATTTATTCACTCTCACACTATCCCTGTATTTATTCACTCTCACAGTATCCCTGTATTTATTCACTCTCACACCCCTCTCTCTAACACTATCCCTGTATTTATTCACTCTCACACCCCTCTCTCTAACACTATCCCTGTATTTATTCACACTCTCACACCTCTCTCTTACACTATCCCTGTATTTATTCACACTCTCACATCCCTCTCTCTAACACCATCCCTGTATTTATTCACACTCTCACACCCCTCTCTCGAACACTGTCCCTGTATTTATTCACACTCTCACACCCCTCTCTCTAACACTATCACTGTATTTATTCACTCTCTCACACCTCTCCCTAACACTATCTCTGCATTTATTCACTCTCTCACACCTCTCTCTAACACTATCCCTGTATTTATTCACTCTCACACCTCTCCCTAACACTATCCCTGTATTTATTCACACTCTCACACCACTCTCTCTAACACTATCCCTGTATTTATTCACACTCTCACACCCCTCTCTCGAACACTATCCCTGTATTTATTCACACTCTCACACCCCTCTCTCCAACACTATCTCTGTATTTATTCACACTTACACACCCCTCTCTCGAACACTATCCCTGTATTTATTCACACTCTCACACCCCTCTCTCTAACACTATCACTGTATTTATTCACTCTCACACCTCTCTCTCTAACACTATCCCTGTATTTATTCAATCTCACACCCCTCTCTCTAACACTATCCCTGTATTTATTCACACTCTCACACCTCTCTCTTACACTATCCCTGTATTTATTCACACTCTCATATCCCTCTCTCTAACACTATCCCTGTATTTATTCACACTCTCACACCCCTCTCTCGAACACTATCCCTGTATTTATTCACACTCTCACACCCCTCTCTCTAACACTATCACTGTATTTATTCACTCTCACACCTCTCTCTCCAACACTATCCCTGTATTTATTCACACTCTCACACCCCTCTCGAACACTATCCCTGTATTTATTCACACTCTCACACCCCTCTCTCGAACACGATCTCTGTATTTATTCACTCTCACACCCCTCTCTCTTACACTATTCCTGTATTTATTCACACTCTCACACCCCTCTCTCGAACACGATCTCTGTATTTATTCACTCTCACACCCCTCTCTCTTACACTATCCCTGTATTTATTCACTCTCACATCCCTCTCTCTGACACTATCTCTGTATTTATTCATTCTCTCACACCTCTCCCTAACACTATCTCTGCATTTATTCACTCTCTCACACCTCTCTCTAACACTATCCCTGTATTTATTCACTCTCACACATCTCCCTAACACTATCCCTGTATTTATTCACACTCTCACACCACTCTCTCTAACACTATCACTGTATTTATTCACTCTCACACCCCTCTCTCTAACACTATCACTGTATTTATTCACTCTCACACCTCTCTCTCGAACACTATCCCTGTATTTATTCACACTCTCACACCCCTCTCTCGAACACGATCTCTGTATTTATTCACTCTCACACCCCTCTCTCTTACAGTATTCCTGTATTTATTCACACTCTCACACCTCTCTCTCGAACACTATCCCTGTATTTATTCACACTCTCACACCCCTCTCTCTAACACTATCACTGTATTTATTCACTCTCACACCTCTCTCTCCAACACTATCCCTGTATTTATTCACACTCTCACACCCCTCTCGAACACTATCCCTGTATTTATTCACACTCTCACACCCCTCTCTCGAACACGATCTCTGTATTTATTCACTCTCACACCCCTCTCTTACACTATTCCTGTATTTATTCACACTCTCACACCCCTCTCTCGAACACGATCTCTGTATTTATTCACTCTCACACCCCTCTCTCTTACACTATCCCTGTATTTATTCACTCTCACGTCCCTCTCTCTGACACTATCTCTGTATTTATTCATTCTCTCACACCTCTCCCTAACACTATCTCTGTATTTATTCATTCTCTCACACCTCTCCCTAACACTATCACTGTATTTATTCACTCTCACACCCCTCTCTCTAACACTATCACTGTATTTATTCACTCTCACACCTCTCTCTCGAACACTATCCCTGTATTTATTCACACTCTCACACCCCTCTCTCGAACACGATCTCTGTATTTATTCACTCTCACACCCCTCTCTCTTACAGTATTCCTGTATTTATTCACACTCTCACACCTCTCTCTCGAACACTATCCCTGTATTTATTCACACTCTCACACCCCTCTCTCGAACACTATCTCTGTATTTATTCACTCTCACACCCCTCTCTCTTACACTATTCCTGTATTTATTCACACTCTCACACCCCTCTCTCTTACACTATTCCTGTATTTATTCACACTCACACCTCTCTCTAACACTATCCCTGTATTTATTCACTCTCACGTCCCTCTCTCTGACACTATCTCTGTATTTATTCATTCTCTCACACCTCTCCCTAACACTATCCCTGTATTTATTCACTCTCACACTATCCCTGTATTTATTCACACTCTCACACCATCTCTGCATTTATTCACACTCTCAGGCCCCTCTCTCTAACACTATCTCTGCATTTATTCACACTCTCAGGCCCCTCTCTCTCACACTATCCCTGTATTTATTCACTCTCACACTATCCCTGTATTTATTCACACTCTCACACCCCTCTCTCTCACACTATCCCTGTATTTATTCACTCTCACACTATCCCTGTATTTATTCACTCTCACACCCCTCTCTCTAACACCATCCCTATATTTATTCACACTGTCATACCCCTCTCTCTAACACTATCTCTGTATTTATTCACTGTCATACCCCTCTCTCTAACACTATCTCTGTATTTATTCACTCTCACACCCCTCTCTCTAACACTATCCCTGTATTTATTCAGTCTCACACCCCTCTCTCTAACACTATCACTGTATTTATTCACTCTCACACCTCTCTCTCTAACACTATCCCTGTATTTATTCAATCTCACACCCCTCTCTCGAACACGATCTCTGTATTTATTCACTCTCACGTCCCTCTCTCTGACACTATCTTTGTATTTATTCATTCTCTCACACCTCTCCCTAACACTATCTCTGCATTTATTCACTCTCTCACACCTCTCTCTAACACTATCCCTGTATTTATTCACACTCTCACACCATCTCTGCATTTATTCACACTCTCAGGCCCCTCTCTCTAACGCTATCCCTGTATTTATTCACACTCTCACACCTCTCTCTAACACTATCACTGTATTTATTCACTCTCACACCCCTCTCTCTAACACTATCTCTGTATTTATTCACTCTCACACCCCTCTCTCTAACACTATCCCTGTATTTATTCACACACTCACACACTCTCTCTAACACTATCCCTGTATTTATTCACTCTCACACCCCTCTCTCCAACACTATCCCTGTATTTATTCACACTCTCACACCATCTCTGCATTTATTCACACTCTCAGGCCCCTCTCTCTAACGCTATCCCTGTATTTATTCACACTCTCACACCTCTCTCTCTCACACTATCCCTGTATTTATTCACTCTCACACTATCCCTGTATTTATTCACTCTCACACCCCTCTCTCTAACACTATCTCTGTATTTATTCACTCTCACACCCCTCTCTCTAACACCATCCCTGTATTTATTCACTCTCACACCTCTCTCTCTAACACTATCCCTGTATTTATTCAATCTCACACCTCTCTCTCTAACACTATCCCTGTATTTATTCACACTCTCACACCCTCTCTCTAACACTATCCCTGTATTTATTCACACTCTCACACCCTCTCTCGAACACTATCCCTGTATTTATTCACACTGTCACACCACCCTCTCTAACACTATCTCTGTATTTATTGACTCTCACACCTCTCTCTCTTACACTATCCCTGTATTTATTCACACTCTCACACCCCTCTCTCTCACACTATCCCGGTATTTATTCACTCTCACACTATCCCTGTATTTATTCACTCTCACACCTCTCTCTCCAACACTATCCCTGCATTTATTCACACTCTCACACCCCTCTCTCGAACACGATCTCTGTATTTATTCACTCTCACACCCCTCTCTCTTACACTATTCCTGTATTTATTCACTCTCACACCCCTCTCTCGAACACTATCTCTGTATTTATTCGCACTCACACCTCTCTCTAACACTATCCCTGTATTTATTCACTCTCACGTCCCTCTCTCTGACACTATCTCTGTATTTATTCATTCTCTCACACCTCTCTCTAACACTATCCCTGTATTTATTCACTCTCACGTCCCTCTCTCTGACACTATCTCTGTATTTATTCATTCTCTCACACCTCTCCCTAACACTATCTCTGTATTTATTCACTCTCTCACACCTCTCTCTAACACTATCACTGTATTTATTCACACTCTCACACCATCTCTGCATTTATTCACACTCTCAGGCCCCTCTCCCTAACACTATCTCTGCATTTATTCACTCTCTCACACCTCTCTCCAACACTATCCCTGTATTTATTCACACTCACACACCCTTCTCTCGAACACTATCCCTGTATTTATTCACTCTCACACCACTCTCTCTAACACTATCCCTGTATTTATTCACACTCTCACACCCCTCTCTCCAACACTATCCCTGTATTTATTCACACTCACACACCCTTCTCTCGAACACTATCCCTGTATTTATTCACTCTCACACCACTCTCTCTAACACTATCCCTGTATTTATTCACACTCTCACACCCCTCTCTCCAACACTATCCCTGTATTTATTCACACTCACACACCCTTCTCTCGAACACTATCACTGTTTTTATTCACTCACACCCCTCTCTCTTACACTATTCCTGTATTTATTCACACTCTCACACCCCTCTCTCTAACACTATCCCTGTATTTATTCACTCTCACGCCCCTCTCTCGAACACTATCCCTGTATTTATTCACACTCTCACACCCCTCTCTCTAACACTATCCCTGTATTTATTCACTCTCACGCCCCTCTCTCGAACACTATCCCTGTATTTATTCACACTCTCACACCATCTCTGTATTTATTCACACTCTCACACCCCTCTCGAACACTATCCCTGTATTTATTCACACTCTCACACCCCTCTAACACTATCACTGTATTTATTCACTCTCACACCTCTCTCTCGAACACTATCCCTGTATTTATTCACTCTCACACCCCTCTCTCGAACACTATCTCTGTATTTATTCACTCTCACACCACTCTCTCTAACACTATCCCTGTATTTATTCACTCTCACGCCCCTCTCTCTGACACTATCTCTGTATTTATTCACTCTCTCACACCTCTCTCTAACACTATCCCTGTATTTATTCACACTCTCACACCTCTCCCTATCACTATCCCTGCATTTATTCACACTCTCACACCCCTCTCTCTAACACTATCCCTGTATTTATTCACTCTCACACCTCTCTCTCTAACACTATCCCTGTATTTATTCACACTCTCACACCCCTCTCTCTAACACTATCTCTGCATTTATTCACACTCTCAGGCCCCTCTCTCTAACACTATCCCTATATTTATTCACACTCTCACACCCCTCTCTCTAACACTATCCCTGTATTTATTCACTCTCACACCTCTCTCTAACACTATCCCTGTATTTATTCACTCTCACACCCCTCTCTCTAACACTATCCCTGTATTTATTCACTCTCACACCCCTCTCTCGAACACTATCTCTGTATTTATTCACTCTCACACCACTCTCTCTAACACTATCTCTGTATTTATTCACTCTCACACCCCTCTCTCGAACACTATCTCTGTATTTATTCACTCTCACACCACTCTCTCTAACACTATCCCTGTATTTATTCACTCTCACACCCCTCTCTCTAACACTATCCCTGTATTTATTCACTCTCACACCTCTCTCTAACACTATCCCTGTATTTATTCACTCTCACACCCCTCTCTCTAACACTATCCCTGTATTTATTCACTCTCACACCCCTCTCTCGAACACTATCTCTGTATTTATTCACTCTCACACCACTCTCTCTAACACTATCTCTGTATTTATTCACTCTCACACCCCTCTCTCGAACACTATCTCTGTATTTATTCACTCTCACACCACTCTCTCTAACACTATCCCTGTATTTATTCACTCTCACGCCCCTCTCTCTGACACTATCTCTGTATTTATTCACTCTCTCACACCTCTCCCTAACACTATCTCTGCATTGATTCACACTCTCACACCTCTCTCTACCACTATCCCTGTATTTATTCACACTCTCACACCTCTCCCTAACACTATCCCTGGATTTATTCACACTCTCACACCCCTCTCTCTAACACTATCTCTGCATTTATTCACACTCTCAGGCCCCTCTCTCTAACACTATCTCTGCATTTATTCACACTCTCAGGCCCCTCTCTCTAACGCTATCCCTGTATTTATTCACACTCTCACACCTCTCTCTAACACTATCCCTGTATTTATTCACACTCTCACACCCCTCTCTCTCACACTATCCCTGTATTTATTCACTCTCACACTATCCCTGTATTTATTCACTCTCACACCCCTCTCTCTAACACTATCTCTGTATTTATTCACTCTCACACCCCTCTCTCTAACACTATCACTGTATTTATTCACTCTCACACCTCTCTCTCTAACACTATCCCTGTATTTATTCACTCTCACGTCCCTCTCTCTGACACTATCTCTGTATTTATTCACACTCTCACACCTCTCTCTTACACTATCCCTGTATTTATTCACACTCTCACACCCCTCTCTCTAACACTATCCCTGTATTTATTCACACTCTCACACCCCTCTCGAACACTATCCCTGTATTTATTCACACTCTCACACCCCTCTAACACTATCACTGTATTTATTCACTCTCACACCTCTCTCTCGAACACTATCCCTGTATTTATTCACTCTCACACCCCTCTCTCGAACACTATCTCTGTATTTATTCACTCTCACACCACTCTCTCTAACACTATCCCTGTATTTATTCACTCTCACGCCCCTCTCTCTGACACTATCTCTGTATTTATTCACTCTCTCACACCTCTCTCTAACACTATCCCTGTATTTATTCACACTCTCACACCTCTCCCTAACACTATCCCTGTATTTATTCACACTCTCACACCCCTCTCTCTAACACTATTTCTGCATTTATTCACACTCTCACACCCCTCTCTCTAACACTATCCCTGTATTTATTCACTCTCACACCTCTCTCTCTAACACTATCCCTGTATTTATTCACACTCTCACACCCCTCTCTCTAACACTATCTCTGCATTTATTCACACTCTCAGGCCCCTCTCTCTAACACTATCCCTATATTTATTCACACTCTCACACCCCTCTCTCTAACACTATCCCTGTATTTATTCACACTCACACCTCTCTCTAACACTATCCCTGTATTTATTCACTCTCACACCCCTCTCTCTAACACTATCCCTGTATTTATTCACTCTCACACCCCTCTCTCGAACACTATCTCTGTATTTATTCACTCTCACACCACTCTCTCTAACACTATCTCTGTATTTATTCACTCTCACACCCCTCTCTCGAACACTATCTCTGTATTTATTCACTCTCACACCACTCTCTCTAACACTATCCCTGTATTTATTCACTCTCACCCCTCTCTCTTTCACTATTCCTGTATTTATTCACTCTCACACCCCTCTCTCGAACACTATCTCTGTATTTATTCACTCTCACACCCCTCTCTCTAACACTATCTCTGCATTTATTCACACTCTCAGGCCCCTCACTCTAACACTATCCCTGTATTTATTCACACTCTCACACCTCTCTCTAACACTATCCCTGTATTTATTCACACTCTCACACCCCTCTCTCACACTATCCCTGTATTTATTCACTCTCACACCCCTCTCTCTAACACTATCTCTGTATTTATTCACTCTCACACCCCTCTCTCTAACACTATCCCTGTATTTATTCACTCTCACACTATCCCTGTATTTATTCACTCTCACACCCCTCTCTCCAACACTATCTCTGTATTTATTCACTCTCACACCCCTCTCTCTAACACTATCCCTGTATTTATTCACTCTCACACCCCTCTCTCTAACACTATCACTGTATTTATTCACTCTCACACCTCTCTCTCTAACACTATCCCTGTATTTATTCAATCTCACACTCCTCTCTCTCTAACACTATCCCTGTATTTATTCACACTCTCACACGCCTCTCTTACACTATCCCTGTATTTATTCACTCACACCTCTCTCTCTAACACTATCCCTGTATTTATTCACACTCTCACACCTCTCTCTAACACTATCCCTGTATTTATTCACACACTCACACCTCTCTCTCACACTATCCCTGTATTTATTCACTCTCACACTATCCCTGTATTTATTCACTCTCACACCCCTCTCTCTCACACTATCCCTGTATTTATTCACTCTCACACTATCCCTGTATTTATTCACTCTCACACCCCTCTCTCTAACACTATCTCTGTATTTATTCACTCTCACACCCCTCTCTCTAACACTATCACTGTATTTATTCACTCTCACACCTCTCTCTCTAACACTATCCCTGTATTTATTCAATCTCACACCCCTCTCTCTAACACTATCTCTGCATTTATTCACACTCTCAGGCCCCTCTCTCTAACACTATCCCTGTATTTATTCACACTCTCACACCCCTCTCTCGAACACTATCCCTGTATTTATTCACACTCTCACACCCCTCTCTCTAACACTATCACTGTATTTATTCACTCTCACACCTCTCTCTCTAACACTATCCCTGTATTTATTCACACTCTCACACCCCTCTCTCTCACACTATCCCTGTATTTATTCACACTCTCACACCCCTCTCTCGAACACGATCTCTGTATTTATTCACTCTCACACCCCTCTCTCGAACACTATCTCTGTATTTATTCATTCTCTCACACCTCTCTCTAATACTATCCCTGTATTTATTCACTCTCACGTCCCTCTCTCTGACACTATCTCTGTATTTATTCATTCTCTCACACCTCTCTCTAACACTATCCCTGTATTTATTCACTCTCACACCTCTTTCTCTAACACTATCACTGTTTTTATTCACTCACACCCCTCTCTCTTTCACTATTCCTGTATTTATTCACTCTCACACCCCTCTCTCGAACACTATCTCTGTATTTATTCACTCTCACACCCCTCTCTCTAACACTATCTCTGCATTTATTCACACTCTCAGGCCCCTCACTCTAACACTATCCCTGTATTTATTCACACTCTCACACCTCTCTCTAACACTATCCCTGTATTTATTCACACTCTCACACCCCTCTCTCACACTATCCCTGTATTTATTCACTCTCACACCCCTCTCTCTAACACTATCTCTGTATTTATTCACTCTCACACCCCTCTCTCTAACACTATCCCTGTATTTATTCACTCTCACACTATCCCTGTATTTATTCACTCTCACACCCCTCTCTCCAACACTATCTCTGTATTTATTCACTCTCACACCCCTCTCTCTAACACTATCCCTGTATTTATTCACTCTCACACCCCTCTCTCTAACACTATCACTGTATTTATTCACTCTCACACCTCTCTCTCTAACACTATCCCTGTATTTATTCAATCTCACACTCCTCTCTCTCTAACACTATCCCTGTATTTATTCACACTCTCACACGCCTCTCTTACACTATCCCTGTATTTATTCACTCACACCTCTCTCTCTAACACTATCCCTGTATTTATTCACACTCTCACACCTCTCTCTAACACTATCCCTGTATTTATTCACACACTCACACCTCTCTCTCACACTATCCCTGTATTTATTCACTCTCACACTATCCCTGTATTTATTCACTCTCACACCCCTCTCTCTGACACTATCTCTGTATTTATTCATTCTCTCACACCTCTCTCTAACACTATCCCTGTATTTATTCACACTCTCACACCTCTCCCTAACACTATCCCTGTATTTATTCACACTCTCACACCATCTCTGCATTTATTCACACTCTCAGGCCCCTCTCCCTAACACTATCTCCGCATTTATTCACTCTCTCACACCTCTCTCTAACACTATCCCTGTATTTATTCACACTCTCACACCTCTCCCTAACACTATCCCTGTATTTATTCACACTCTCACACCCCTCTCTCTAACACTATCCCTGTATTTATTCACACTCACACACCCTTCTCTCGAACACTATCCCTGTATTTATTCACACTCTCACACCTCTCCCAAACACTATCCCTGTATTTATTCACACTCTCACACCCCTCTCTCTTACACTATTCCTGTATTTATTCACTCTCACACCCCTCTCTCGAACACTATCTCTGTATTTATTCACTCTCACACCACTCTCTCTAACACTATCCCTGTATTTAAGCACTCTCACGCCCATCTCTCTGACACTATCCCTGTATTTATTCACTCTCACACCCCTCTCTCTTACACTATCCCTGTATTTATTGACACTCTCACACCCCTCTCTCCAACACTATCACTGTATTTATTCACTCTCACACCACTCTCTCTAACACTATTCCTGTATTTATTCACACTCTCACACCTCTCTAACACTATCTCTGCATTTATTCACTCTCTCACACCTCTCTCCAACACTATCCCTGTATTTATTCACACTCTCACACCACTCTCTCGAACACTATCCCTGTATTTATTCACACTCTCACACCCCTCTCTCTAACACTATCCCTGTATTTATTCACACTCACACACCCTTCTCTCGAACACTATCCCTGTATTTATTCACTCTCACACCACTCTCTCTAACACTATCCCTGTATTTATTCACACTCTCACACCCCTCTCTCCAACACTATCCCTGTATTTATTCACACTCACACACCCTTCTCTCGAACACTATCCCTGTATTTATTCACTCTCACACCACTCTCTCTAACACTATCCCTGTATTTATTCACACTCTCACACCCCTCTCTCCAACACTATCCCTGTATTTATTCACACTCACACACCCTTCTCTCGAACACTATCACTGTTTTTATTCACTCACACCCCTCTCTCTTACACCATTCCTGTATTTATTCACACTCTCACACCCCTCTCTCTAACACTATCCCTGTATTTATTCACTCTCACGCCCCTCTCTCGAACACTATCCCTGTATTTATTCACACTCTCACACCCCTCTCTCTAACACTATCCCTGTATTTATTCACACTCTCACACCATCTCTGCATTTATTCACACTCTGAGGCCCCTCTCCCTAACACTATCTCTGTATTTATTCACACTCTCACACCTCTCTCTTACACTATCCCTGTATTTATTCACACTCTCACACCCCTCTCTCTAACACTATCCCTGTATTTATTCACACTCTCACACCCCTCTCGAACACTATCCCTGTATTTATTCACACTCTCACACCCCTCTAACACTATCACTGTATTTATTCACTCTCACACCTCTCTCTCGAACACTATCCCTGTATTTATTCACTCTCACACCCCTCTCTCGAACACTATCTCTGTATTTATTCACTCTCACACCACTCTCTCTAACACTATCCCTGTATTTATTCACTCTCACGCCCCTCTCTCTGACACTATCTCTGTATTTATTCACTCTCTCACACCTCTCTCTAACACTATCCCTGTATTTATTCACACTCTCACACCTCTCCCTAACACTATCCCTGTATTTATTCACACTCTCACACCCCTCTCTCTAACACTATTTCTGCATTTATTCACACTCTCACACCCCTCTCTCTAACACTATCCCTGTATTTATTCACTCTCACACCTCTCTCTCTAACACTATCCCTGTATTTATTCACACTCTCACACCCCTCTCTCTGACACTATCTCTGCATTTATTCACACTCTCAGGCCCCTCTCTCTAACACTATCCCTATATTTATTCACACTCTCACACCCCTCTCTCTAACACTATCCCTGTATTTATTCACTCTCACACCTCTCTCTAACACTATCCCTGTATTTATTCACTCTCACACCCCTCTCTCTAACACTATCCCTGTATTTATTCACTCTCACACCCCTCTCTCGAACACTATCTCTGTATTTATTCACTCTCACACCACTCTCTCTAACACTATCTCTGTATTTATTCACTCTCACACCCCTCTCTGGAACACTATCTCTGTATTTATTCACTCTCACACCACTCTCTCTAACACTATCCCTGTATTTATTCACTCTCACACCCCTCTCTCTAACACTATCCCTGTATTTATTCACTCTCACACCTCTCTCTAACACTATCCCTGTATTTATTCACTCTCACACCCCTCTCTCTAACACTATCCCTGTATTTATTCACTCTCACACCCCTCTCTCGAACACTATCTCTGTATTTATTCACTCTCACACCACTCTCTCTAACACTATCTCTGTATTTATTCACTCTCACACCCCTCTCTCGAACACTATCTCTGTATTTATTCACTCTCACACCACTCTCTCTAACACTATCCCTGTATTTATTCACTCTCACGCCCCTCTCTCTGACACTATCTCTGTATTTATTCACTCTCTCACACCTCTCCCTAACACTATCTCTGCATTGATTCACACTCTCACACCTCTCTCTACCACTATCCCTGTATTTATTCACACTCTCACACCTCTCCCTAACACTATCCCTGGATTTATTCACACTCTCACACCCCTCTCTCTAACACTATCTCTGCATTTATTCACACTCTCAGGCCCCTCTCTCTAACACTATCTCTGCATTTATTCACACTCTCAGGCCCCTCTCTCTAACGCTATCCCTGTATTTATTCACACTCTCACACCTCTCTCTAACACTATCCCTGTATTTATTCACACTCTCACACCCCTCTCTCTCACACTATCCCTGTATTTATTCACTCTCACACTATCCCTGTATTTATTCACTCTCACACCCCTCTCTCTAACACTATCTCTGTATTTATTCACTCTCACACCCCTCTCTCTAACACTATCACTGTATTTATTCACTCTCACACCTCTCTCTCTAACACTATCCCTGTATTTATTCAATCTCACACCCCTCTCTCTAACACTATCTCTGCATTTATTCACACTCTCAGGCCCCTCTCTCTAACACTATCTCTGCATTTATTCACACTCTCAGGCCCCTCTCTCTAACACTATCCCTGTATTTATTCACACTCTCACACCTCTCTCTTACACTATCCCTGTATTTATTCACACTCTCACACCCCTCTCTCTAACACTATCTCTATATTTATTCACACTCTCACACCCCTCTCTCTCACACTATCCCTGTATTTATTCACACTCTCACACCCCTCTCTCGAACACGATCTCTGTATTTATTCACTCTCACACCCCTCTCTCGAACACTATCTCTGTATTTATTCATTCTCTCACACCTCTCTCTAATACTATCCCTGTATTTATTCACTCTCACGTCCCTCTCTCTGACACTATCTCTGTATTTATTCATTCTCTCACACCTCTCTCTAACACTATCCCTGTATTTATTCACTCTCACACCCCTTTCTCTAACACTATCACTGTTTTTATTCACTCACACCCCTCTCTCTTTCACTATCCCTGTATTTATTCACACTCTCACACCTCTCTCTAACACTATCCCTGTATTTATTCACACTCTCACACCCCTCTCTCACACTATCCCTGTATTTATTCACTCTCACACCCCTCTCTCTAACACTATCTCTGTATTTATTCACTCTCACACCCCTCTCTCTAACACTATCCCTGTATTTATTCACTCTCACACTATCCCTGTATTTATTCACTCTCACACCCCTCTCTCTAACACTATCTCTGTATTTATTCACTCTCACACCCCTCTCTCTAACACTATCCCTGTATTTATTCACTCTCACACCCCTCTCTCTAACACTATCACTGTATTTATTCACTCTCACACCTCTCTCTCTAACACTATCCCTGTATTTATTCAATCTCACACTCCTCTCTCTAACACTATCCCTGTATTTTTTCACACTCTCACACCTCTCTCTCTAACACTATCCCTGTATTTATTCACACTCTCACACGCCTCTCTTACACTATCCCTGTATTTATTCACTCACACCTCTCTCTCTAACACTATCCCTGTATTTATTCACACTCTCACACCTCTCTCTAACACTATCCCTGTATTTATTCACACACTCACACCTCTCTCTCACACTATCCCTGTATTTATTCACTCTCACACTATCCCTGTATTTATTCACTCTCACACCCCTCTCTCTAACACTATCCCTGTATTTATTCACTCTCACACCTCTCCCTAACACTATCCCTGTATTTATTCACACTCTCACACCATCTCTGCATTTATTCACACTCTCAGGCCCCTCTCCCTAACACTATCTCCGCATTTATTCACTCTCTCACACCTCTCTCTAACACTATCCCTGTATTTATTCACACTCTCACACCTCTCCCTAACACTATCCCTGTATTTATTCACACTCTCACACCCCTCTCTCTAACACTATCCCTGTATTTATTCACACTCACACACCCTTCTCTCGAACACTATCCCTGTATTTATTCACACTCTCACACCTCTCCCGAACACTATCCCTGTATTTATTCACACTCTCACACCCCTCTCTCTTACACTATTCCTGTATTTATTCACTCTCACACCCCTCTCTCGAACACTATCTCTGTATTTATTCACTCTCACACCACTCTCTCTAACACTATCCCTGTATTTAAGCACTCTCACGCCCCTCTCTCTGACACTATCCCTGTATTTATTCACTCTCACACCCCTCTCTCTTACACTATCCCTGTATTTATTGACACTCTCACACCCCTCTCTCCAACACTATCACTGTATTTATTCACTCTCACACCACTCTCTCTAACACTATCCCTGTATTTATTCACACTCTCACACCTCTCTAACACTATCTCTGTATTTATTCATTCTCACTCCTCTCTCTCAAACACTATCCCTGTATTTATTCAAACTCTCACACCTCTCTCTAACACTATCCCTGTATTTATTCACACTCTCACACCCCTCTCTCTCACACTATCCCTGTATTTATTCACTCTCACACTATCCCTGTATTTGTTCACTCTCACACCCCTCTCTCGAACACTATCCCTGTATTTATTCACACTCTCACACCCCTCTCTCCAACACTATCACTGTATTTATTCACTCTCACACCACTCTCTCTAACACTATCCCTGTATTTATTCACACTCTCACACTCCTCTCTCTAACACTATCTCTGTATTTATTCACTCTCACACCCCTCTCTCTAACACTATCTCTGTATTTATTCACTCTCACACCTCTCTCTCGAACACTATCCCTGTATTTATTCACACTCTCACGCCCCTCTCTCGAACACTATCACTGTATTTATTCAATCTCACGCTCCTCTCTCACACTATCCCTGTATTTTTTCACTCTCACACTTCTCTCTCTAACACTATCCCTGTATTTATTCACACTCACACACCCCTCTCTCGAACACGATCTCTGTATTTATTCACTGTCACACCCCTCTCTCTTACACTATTCCTGTATTTATTCATTCTCACACCCCTCTCTCGAACACTGTCCCTGTATTTATTCACACTCTCACACCCCTCTCTCTAACACTATCATTGTATTTATTCACTCTCACACCCCTCTCTCTTACACTATTCCTGTATTTATTCACTATCACACCCCTCTCTCGAACACTATCTCTGTATTTATTCACACTCTCACACCTCTCTCTAACACTATCTCTGTATTTATTCACTCTCACACCTCTCTCTCTAACACTATCTCTGTATTTATTCACACTCTCGCACCTCTCTCTCTAACACTATCTCTGTATTTATTCATTCTCACACCTCTCTCTCTAACACTATCCCTGTATTTATTCATACTCACACACCCCTCTCTCTGACACTATCTCTGTATTTATTCACTCTCACACACCTCTCTCTAACACTATCCCTGTATTTATTCACACTCACACCCCTCTCTATAACACTATCTCTTTATTTATTCACACTCACACCCTCTCTCGAACACTATCTCTGTTTTTATTCACACTCTCACACCTCTCTCTCGAACACTTTCCCTGTATTTATTCACTCTCACACACCTCTCTCTAACGCTATCCCTGTATTTATTCACACTCACACACCCCTCTCTCTAATACTTTCCCTGTATTTATTCAATCTCACGCTCCTCTCTCTCACACTGTCCCTGTATTTCTTCACACTCTCACACCTCTCTCTCTAACACTATCCCTGTATTTATTCACACTCACACACCCCTCTCTTGAACACGATCTCTGTATTTATTCACTCTCACACCCCTCTCTCTAACACTATTCCTGTATTTATTCATTCTCACACCCCTCTCTCGAACACTATCTCTGTATTTATTCACTCTCACACCACTCTCTCTAACACTATCCCTGTATTTATTCACTCTCACACCCCTCTCTCTAACACTATCACTGTATTTATTCACTCTCACACATCTCTCTCTAACACTATCCCTGTATTTATTCACACTCACACACCCCTCTCTCGAACACTATCCCTGTATTTATTCACACTCTCAGGCCCCTCTTTCGAACACTATCCCTGTATTTATTCACTAACACACCCCTCTCTCTAACACTATCACTGTATTTATTCACTCTCACACCCCTCTTTCGAACACTATCCCTGTATTTATTCACACTCTTAAACCTCTCTCTCTAACACTATCCCTGTATTTATTCACACTCTGACACTTCTCTCGAACACTATCTCTGTATTTATTCACTCTCACACCTCTCTCACTGACACTATCCCTGTGTTTATTCACTCTCACACCCCTCTCTCTAACACTATCCCTGTATTTATTCATTCTCACACCGCTCTCTCTAACACTATCTCTTTATTTATTCACACTCACACCCCTCTCTCGAACACTATCCCTGTATTTATTCACTCTCACACCTCTCTCTCTAACTCTATCCCTGTATTTATTCACACTCTCACACCCCTCACTCTCTTACACTATCCCTGTATTTATTCACTCTCACACCCATCTCTTGAACACTATCTCTGTATTTAATCATAGTCTCACACCCCTCTCTCTAACACTATCCCTGTATTTATTCACACTCTCACACCTCTCTCTAACACTATCCCTGTATTTATTCACACTCACACACCCCTCTCTCGAACACTATCCCTGTATTTATTCACACTCTCACACCTCTCTCTAACACTATCCCTGTATTTATTCACTCGTACACTCCTCTCTCGAACACGATCTCTGTATTTATTCACTCTCACACCCCTCTCTCTTACACTATCCCTGTATTTATTCACTCTCACGCCCCTCTCTCTAACACTATCCCTGTATTTATTCACTCTCACACCCCTCTCTCACACTATCCCTGTATTTATTCACTGTCACACCCCTCTCTCTCTAACACTATCCCTGTATTTATTCACACTCACACCCCTCTCTCACACTATCCCTGTATTTATTCACTCTCACACCCCTCTCTCTGACACTATCCCTGTATTTATTCACACTCTCACACCCCTCTCTCTGACACTATCTCTGTATTTATTCACTCTCTCACACCTCTCCCTAACACTATCTCTGCATTTATTCACACTCTCACACCTCTGTCTAACACTATCCCTGTATTTATTCACACTCGCACCTCTCCCTAACACTATCTCTGCATTTATTCACACTCTCACACCACCCTCTCTTACACTATCACTGTATTTATTCACACTCTCACACCCCTCTCTCTGACACTATCCCTGTATTTATTCACACTCTCACACCCCTCTCTCTGACACTATCTCTGTATTTATTCACTCTCTCACACCTCTCCCTAACACTATCTCTGCATTTATTCACACTCTCACACCACCCTCTCTTACACTATCCCTGTATTTATTCACTCTCACACCCCTCTCTCTAACACTATCTCTGTATTTTTTCACTCTCACACCCCTCTCTCTCAGACTATCTCTGTATTTATTCACTCTCACACCCCTCTCTCTAACACTATCCCTGTATTTATTCACACTCTCACACCCCTCTCTAACACTATCCCTGTATTTATTCACACTCTCACACCCCTCTCTCTGACACTATCACTGTATTTGTTCACACTCTCACACCTCTCTCTCTAACACTATCCCTGTATTTATTCACACTCTCACACCCCTCTCTCTAACACTATCTCTGTATTTATTCACACTCTCTCACCCCTCTCTCTAACACTATCCCTGTATTTATTCACACTCTCACACCTCTCTCTCTAACACTATCCCTGTATTTATTCACACTCTCTCACCCCTCTCTCTAACTCTATCCCTGTATTTATTCACACTCTCACACCCCTCTCTCTAACACTATCTCTGTATTTATTCACACTCTCTCACCCCTCTCTCTAACACTATCCCTGTATTTATTCACACTCTCACACCCCTCTCTCTAACACTATCTCTGTATTTATTCACACTCTCTCACCCCTCTCTCTAACACTATCCCTGTATTTATTCACACTCTCACACCCCTCTCTCGAACACTATCCCTGTATTTATTCACACTCTCACACCCCTCTCTCTAACACTATCTCTGTATTTATTCACACTCTCTCACCCCTCTCTCTAACACTATCCCTGTATTTATTCACACTCTCACACCCCTCTCTCTAACACTATCTCTGTATTTATTCACACTCTCTCACCCCTCTCTCTAACACTATCCCTGTATTTATTCACACTCTCACACCCCTCTCTCGAACACTATCCCTGTATTTATTCACACTCTCACACCCCTCTCTCTAACACTATCTCTGTATTTATTCACACTCTCTCACCCCTCTCTCTAACTCTATCCCTGTATTTATTCACACTCTCACACCCCTCTCTCTAACACTATCCCTGTATTTATTCACACTCTCACACCCCTCTCTCTAACACTATCTCTGTATTTATTCACACTCTCACACCCCTCTCTCTAACTCTATCCCTGTATTTATTCACACTCTCACACCCCTCTCTCGAACACTAGCCCGTGCTGTATTTGCTGGATCATTGACTTTTCTCTCTGCCTGTGCGGCTGGGCATTTCTGGGACTTTCGGTTTCAGGACTGTTCCTACCCATCGTTGGAGCAGGTGGCGAATTCTTCCTTGATTTTGGGATGCCAGACTCCACTGTTCAGCATGGCGGTGTGTCCCTGGGAGAAGACATTAAATATGTCCTGTAACTTGACTGTTAACTGGTCACTCACATTCCTTCCTTTACTTCTGAGCACAGCCCCAATGTCCACCATTTTACAGTAAACAATATCAAAGCTGATTAGACGGGTGTCACGTATGCACCTGAGAACGCTCACAGCATTCTATCGCCTCCAGGTCAGAAGGCTGCGTGTCCAAATCATATCAGGGTCACTGTTACTTCAATGTTAATCTTCCGGAATTAATATTTGTCCAATGCTATGCTTGCAGCCTTCCACGAGAGGTGGACACCGGAGGGACTGCAGTGCATCATCACCCCGGTAACCAAATTTTAAATTGACTGAAGTTGACTGAAGTTTTATTGGTTTAAGTTTGTCGGTTTTCATGCCCCCCTTTAATCAGGGAACACTTGATTACTGGTTCAACTTGAAGGAGTTAAAATAGTTGTGGAGCTGTTGCATTGGGAATGGCTTAGCCAGTCACGTGATGTTCACATGACTTAATAAAACCCCAAGCAGTTGGGTCTCGCTCATCCACGATAAGGTATGCGGTATGAGTCTGCTCGATGGGCGTTCTCTCCACAGATGCTGCCTGGCCCGCTGGGATTGCCAGCATTTTCTGTTTTAATTTCAGGTTCCAGAATCTGCAGTATTTTGCTTTTGTATAAGAAAGGGTCATGGTCGGTGGTTGTGTCTGCGACTGGAAGGCTGTTTCCAGTGGGGTTTCGCGGGGCTCAGCTGAGCCCCTTGCTTTTTCTGGTCGGTATATATCAGTGATTTACACCTGAATGTTGGGGGTATGATTAAGAAGTTTGTAGATGATACTAAAATCAGCCGTGTGGTTGATAATGAAGAAGAAAGCTGTAGATTGCAGGACGATATCAATGTACTGGTCAGATGGGTAGAAGAGTGGCAAATGGAATTCAATCCAGACAAGTGTGAGGTAATGCATTTGGGGAGGGTGAAGGAGGCAAGGGAATATACATTAAATGGTAGTACACTGAGAAGTGTAGAGAAACAGAGGGCCCAGCCAGTTGTCGTGGTGCATATAGGTACGAACAATCGATGTAAAAAACGGGATGAGGTCCTGCGAGATAAATTTAGGGAGCTAGGAGCTAAATTTAAAAAGTAGGACCTCACAAATAGTAATCTCGGGATTGCTACCAGTGCCACGTGCTAGTCAGAGTAGGAATCGCAGGATAGCTCAGATGAATACGTGGCTTGAGCAGTGGTGCAGCAGGGAGGGATTCAAATTCCTGGGCATTGGAACCGGTTCTGGGGGAGGTGGGACCAGTACAAACCGGACGGTCTGCACCTGGGCAGGACCGGAACCAATGTCCTAGGGGGAGAGTTTGCTAGTGCTGTTGGGGAGGAGTTAAACTAATACGGCAGGGGGATGGGAACCTATGCAGGGAGACAGATGCAAAACATAGAAAGAAGAAAAGTAAGTGGAGGGCAGAGAAACCCAAGGCATAAATCAAACAGGGTCAGATTATAGCTAAATTCTAAAGGGGCAAAGTTGTTAAAAAGACAAGCCTGAAGGCTCTGTGCCTCAATGCGAGGAGTATTCGGAATAAGGTGGACGAATTAATTGCGCAGATAGCAGTTAATGGATATGATATAATTAGTATGATTGAGACATGGCTCCAGGATGACCAAGGCTGGGAACTCAACATCCAGGGGTGTTCAACATTTAGGAAGGATAACATAGAAAATAGGTGCAGGAGTAGGCCATTCGGCCCTTCTAGCCTGCACCACCATTCAATGAGTTCATGGCTGAACATGCAACTTCAGTACCACATTCCTGCTTTCTCTCCATACCCCTTGATCCCCCTAGTAGTACATCTAACTCCTTTTTGAATATATTTAGTGAATTGCCCTCAACAACTTTCTGTGGTAGAGAATTCCACAGGTTCACCACTCTCTGGGTGAAGAAATTCCTCCTCATCTCGGTGCTAAATGGCTTACCCCTTATTCTTAGACTGTGTCCCCTGGTTCTGGACTTCCCCAACATTGGGAACATTCTTCCTGCATCTATCCTGTCTAAACCCATCAGAATTTTAAATGTTTCTATGAGGTCCCCTCTCATTCTTCTGAACTCCAGTGAATACAAGTCCAGTTGATCCAGTCTTTCTTGATAGGTCAGTCCCGCCATCCCGGGAATCAGTCTGGTGAACCTTCGCTGCACTCCCTCAATAGCAAGAATGTCCTTCCTCAGGTTAGGAGACCAAAACTGTACACAATACTCCAGGTGTGGCCTCACCAAGGCTCTGTACAACTGTAGCAACACCTCCCTGCCCCTGTACTCAAATCGCTTCGCTATGAAGGCCAACATGCCATTTGCTTTCTTAACCGCCTGCTGTACCTGCATGCCAACCTTCAATGACTGATGTACCATGACACCCAGGTCTCGTTGCACCTCCCCTTTTCCTAATCTGTCACCATTCAGATAATAGTCTGTCTCTCTGTTTTTACCACCAAAGTGGATAACCTCACATTTATCCACATTATACTTCATCTGCATTTACCCACTCACCTAACCTATCCAAGTCGCTCCGCAGCCTCATAGCATCCTCCTCGCAGGTCACACTGCCACCCAAATTAGTGTCATCCGCAAATTTGGAGATACTGCATTTAATCCCCTCGTCTAAATCATTAATGTACAGTGTAAACAGCTGGGGCCCCAGCACAGAACTTTGCGGTACCCCACTAGTCACTGCCTGCCATTCTGAAAAGAACCCATTTACTCCTACTCTTTGCTTCCTGTCTGACAACCAGTTCTCAATCCATGTCAGCACACTACCCCCAATCCCATGTGCTTTAACTTTGCACATTAATCTCTTGTGTGGGACCTTGTCGAAAGCCTTCTGAGAGTCCAAATATACCACATCAACTGGTTCTCCCTTGTCCACTCTACTGGAAACATCCTCAAAAAATTCCAGAAGATTTGTCAAGCATGATTTCCCTTTCACAAATCCATGCTGACTTGGACCTATCATGTCACCTCTTTCCAAATGCACTGCTATGACATCCTTAATAATTGATTCCATCATTTTACCCATTACTGAGGTCAGGCTGACCGGTCTATAATTCCCTGTTTTCTCTCTCCCTCCTTTTTTAAAAAGTGGGGTTATATTGGCCACCCTCCACTCCATAGGAACTGATCCAGAGTCAATGGAATGTTGAAAATGACTGTCAAAGCATCCGCTATTTCCAAGGCCACCTCCTTAAGTACTCTGGGATGCAGTCCATCAGGCCCTGGGGATTTATCGGCCTTCAATCTCATCAATTTCCCCAACACAATTTCCCAACTAATAAGGATTTCCCCCAGTTCCTCCTCCTTACTAGACCCTCTGACCCCTTTTATATCCGGAAGGTTGTTTGTGTCCTCCTTAGTGAATACCGAACCAAAGTACTTGTTCAATTGGTCCGCCATTTCTTTGTTCCCCGTTATGAACTTCCCCTGATTCTGACTGCAGGGGACCTATGTTTGTCTTTACTAACCTTTTTCTCTTTGCATATCTATCGAACCTTTTGCAATCCGTCTTAATGCTCCCTGCAAGCTTCTTCTCGTACTCCATTTTCCCTGCCCTAATCAGTCCTCCTCTGCTGAGTTCTAAATTTCTCCCAGTCCCCGGGTTCGCTGCTATTTCTGGCCAATTAGTATGCCACTTCCTTGGCTTTAATACTATCCCTGATTTCCCTTGATAGCCACGGTTGAGCCACCTTCCCTTTTTTATTTTTATGCCAGACAGGAATGTACAATTGTTGTAGTTCATCCATGCGGTCTCTAAATGTCTGCCATTGCCCATCCACAGTCAACCCCTTAAGTATCATTCGCCAATCTATCCTAGCCAATTCACGCCTCATACCTTCAAAGTTACCCTTCTTTAAGTTCTGGACCATGGTCTCTGAATTAACTGTTTCATTCTCCATCCTAATGCAGAATTGCACCATATTATGGTCACTCTTCCCCAAGGGGCCTCGCACAACGAGATTGCTAATTAATCCTCTCTCATTACACAACACCCAGTCTAAGATGGCCTCCCCCCGAGTGGAATCCTCAACATATTGGTCTAGAAAACCATCCCTTCTGCACTCCAGGCAATCCTCCTCCACCATATTGCTTCCAGTTTGGTTAGCCCAATCTATGTGCATATTAAAGTTACCCATTATAACTGCTGCACCTTTATTGCATGCACCCCTAATTTCCTGTTTGATGCCCTCCCCAACATCACTACTACTGTTTGGAGGTCTGTACACAACTCCCACTAACGTTTTTTGCCCTTTGGTGTTCTGCAGCTCTACCCATATAGATTCCACATCATCCAAGCTAATGTCCTTCCTAACTATTGCATTAATCTCCTCCTTAACCATCAATGCTACCCCACCTCCTTTTCCTTTTATTCTATCCTTCCTGAATGTTGAATACCCATGGATGTTGAGTTCCCAGCCCTGATCATCCTGGAGCCACGTCTCCGTAATCCCAATCACATCATATTTGTTAACATCTATTTGCACAGTTAATTCATCCACCTTATTACGGATACTCCTTGCATTAAGACACAAAGCCTTCAGGCTTGTTTTTTTAACACCCTTTGTCCTTCTAGAATTTTGCTGTACAGTGGCCCTTTTTGTTCTTTGCCTTGGGTTTCTCTGCCCTCCACTTTTCCTCATCTTCTTTCTGTCTTTTGCTTTTGTCTCCTTTTTGTTTCCCTCTGTCTCCCTGCATTGGTTCCCATCCCCCTGCCATATTAGTTTAACTCCTCCCCAACAGCACTAGCAAACACTCCCCCTAGGACATTGGTTCCGTTCCTGCCCAGGTGCAGACCGTCCGGTTTGTACTGGTCCCACCTCCCCCAGAACCGGTTCCAATGCCCCAGGAATTTGAATCGCTCCCTGTTGCACCACTGCTCAAGCCACGTATTCATCTGCGCTATCCTGCGATTCCTACTCTGACTAGCACGTGGCACTGGTAGCAATCCCGAGATTACTACTTTTGAGGTCCTACTTTTTAATTTAGCTCCTAGCTCCTTAAATTCGTTTTGTAGGACCTCATCCCTTTTTTTACCTATGTCGTTGGTACCAATGTGCACCACGGCAACTGGCTGTTCTCCCTCCCTTTTTCGAATGTCCTGCACCCGCTCCGAGACATCCTTGACCCTTGCACCAGGGAGGCAACATACCATCCTGGTGTCTCGATTGCGGCCGCAGAAACGCCTATCTATTCCCGTTACAATTGAATCCCCAATCACTATCGCTCTCCCACTCTTTTTCCTGCCCTCCTGTGCAACAGAGCCAGCCACGGTGCCATGAACTTGGCTGCTGCTGCCCTCCCCTGATGAGTCATCCCCCCCCAACAGTACCCAAAGCAGTGTATCTGTTTTAGGAAAAGGGGAGGTGCAACGAGACCTGGGTGTCATGGTACATCAGTCATTGAAGGTTGGCATTGCAGGTACAGCAGGCGGTTAAGAAAGCAAATGGCATGTTGGCCTTCATAGCGAGGGGATTTGAGTACAAGGGAAGGGAGGTGTTGCTACAGTTGTACAGGGCCTTGGTAAGGCCACACCTGGAGTATTGTGTACAGTTTTGGTCTCCTAACCTGAGGAAGGACATTCTTGCTATTGAGGGAGTGCAGCGAAGGTTCACCAGACTGATTCCCGGGATGGCGGGACTGACCTATCAAGAAAGACTGGATCAACTGGGCTTGTATTCACTGGAGTTCAGAAGAATGAGAGGGGACCTCATAGAGACGTTTAAAATTCTGACGGGGTGAGACGGGTTAGATGCAGGAAGAATGTTCCCAATGTTGGGGAAGTCCAGAACCAGGGGTCACAGTCTAAGGATAAGGGGTAAGCCATTTAGCACCGAGATGAGGAGAAACTTCTTCACCCAGAGAGTGGTGAACCTGTGGAATTCTCTGCCACAGAAAGTTGTTGAGGCCAATTAACTAAATATATTCAAAAAGGAGTTAGATGAAGTCCTTACTACTAGGGGGATCAAGGGGTATGGCGAGAAAGCAGGAATGTGGTACTGAAGTTGCATGTTCAGCCATGAACTCATTGAATGGCGGTGCAGGCTAGAAGGGCCGAATGGCCTACTCCTGCACATTTTCTGTTTCTCTGCAGGGGGATGACCACAGGGGATCCCTGCACTACCTTCCTTGCACTGCTCTTCCTGCTGGTCTTCCATTCCCTATCTGGCTGTGGACCCTTTCCCTGCGGTACGACCAACTCGCTACACATGCTACTCACGTCATTTTCATGCTCCAGAGTGAATCCACCCTCAGCTCCAACTCCGCAACGCCCCTTGGGGAAGAGTGACCATAATATGGTAGAATTCTTTATTAAGATGGAGAGTGACAGTTAATTCAGAGACTAGGGTCCTGAACTTAAGGAAAGGAGACTTCAATGGTATGAGACGTGAATTGGCTAGAATAGACTGGCGAGTGATATTTAAAGGGTTGAAGGTGGATAGGCAATGGCAAACATTTAAAGATCACATGGATGAACTTCAACAATTGTACATCCCTGTCTGGAGTAAGAATAAAACGGGGAAGGTGGCTCAACCGTGGCTAACAAGGGAAATTAAGGATAGTGTTAAATCCAAGGAAGAGGCATATAAATTGGCCAGAAAAAGCAGCAAACCTGAGGACTGGGAGAAATTTGTAATACAGCAGAGGAGGACAAAGGGTTTAATTAGGAGGGGGAAAATAGAGTTTGAGAGGAAGCTTGCTGGGAACATAAAAACTGACTATAGATATGTGAAAAGAAAAAGATTAGTGAAAACAAGCGTAGGTCCCTTGCAGTCAGATTCAGGTGAACTTATAATGGGGAACAAAGAAATGGCAGACCAATTAAACAAATACTTGGGTTCTGTCTTCACGAAGGAAGACACAAATAACCTTCCGGAAATATAAGGGAACCAAGGGTCTCGTGAGAAGGAGGAACTGAAGGAAATCCTTATTAGGCAGGAAATGGTGTTAGGGAAATTGATGGGATTGAAGGCCGATAAATCCCCGGGGCCGAGTCTGCATCCCAGAGTAGTTAAGGAAGTAGCCCGAGAAATAGTGGATTTTCCAACAGTCTATCGACTCTGGATCAGTTCCTATGGACTGGAGGGTAGCTAATGTAACACCACTTTTTAAAACAGGAGGGAGAGAGAAAGCGGGTAATTATAGACGGGTTAGCCTGACATCAGTAGTGGGGAAAATGTTGGAATCAATTGTTAAGGATGAAATAGCAGCACATTTGGAAAGCAGTGACAGGATCGGTCCAAGTCAGCATGGATTTATGAAAGGGAAATCCTGCTTGACAAATCTTCTAGAATTTTTTGAGGATGTTTCCAGTAGAGTGGACATGGAAGAACCAGTGGATGTGGTGTATTTGGACTTTCAAAAGGCTTTTGACAAGGTCCCACACAAGAGATTGGTGTGCAAAATTAAAGCACATGGTATTGGGGGTAATGTACTGACGTAGATAGAGAACTGATTGGCAGACAGGAAGCAGAGAGTCGGGATAAACGGGTCCTTTTCAGAATGGCAGGCAGCGACTAGTGGGGTACCGCAGGGCTCAGTGCTGGGACCCCAGCTATTTACAATATACATCAATGATTTGGATGAAGGAATTGAGTGTAATATCTCCAAGTTTGAAGATGACACTAAGCTGGGTGACAGTGAGCTGTGAGGGGGACGCTAAGAGGCTGCAGGGTGACTTGGACAGGTTAGGTGAGTGGGCAAATACATGGCAGATGCAGTATAATGTGGATAAATGTGAGATTATCCACTTTGGGGGCAAAAACACGAAGACAGAATATTATCTGAATGGCGGCAGATTAGGAAAAGGGGAGGTGCAACGAGACCTGGGTGTCATGGTTCATCAGGCATTGAAAGTTGGCATGCAGGTTCAGCAGGCGGTGAAGAAGGCAAATGGTATGTTGGCCTTCATAGCGAGGGGATTTGAGTATAGGAGCAGAGAGGTCTTACTGCAGTTGAGGCCACACCTGGAATATTGTGTTCAGTTTTGGTCTCCTAATCTGAGGAAGGGCTTTCTTGGTAATGAAGGAATGCAGCGAAGGTTTACCAGACTGATTCCCGGGATGGCAGGACTGACATATGAGGAGATACTGGATCGACTGGGCCTTTATTCACTGGAGTTTAGAAGGATGAGAGGGGACCTCATAGAAACATATAAAATTCTGATGGGACTGAACAGGTTAGATGCAGGAAGAATGTTCCCGATGTTGGGGAAGTCCAGAACCAGGGGACATAGTCTAAGGATAAGGGGTAAGCCATTTAGGACTGAGATGAGGAGAAACTTCTTCACCCAGAGAGTTGTTAACCTGTGGAATTCCCTGCCGCAGAGAGTTGTTGATACCAGTTCATTGGATATATTCAAGAGGGAGTTAGATATGGCCCTTACGGCTGAAGGGATCAAGGGGTATGGAGAGAAAGCAGGAAAGGGGTACTGAGGGAATGATCAGCCATGATCTTATTGAATGGTGGTGCAGGCTCGAAGGGTCGAATGGCCTACTCCTGCACCTATTTTCTATGTTTCTATGCCGTAATCGTGACCATCTTCAAAAAAGAGGACAAGTCCGACTGCGACAACAACAGAGGAATCTCCCTATTGTCGGCCACTGGGAAAGTTGTGACTAGAATCCTCCTCAACCGTCTTCTCCTCAACCGTCTTCTCTGTGTTCCATGAAGAGCTCCTCCCAGAGTCGCAGTGCGGATTTCATCCACTCAATGGACATGATGTTCACCACGCGACCACCTGAGGAACAGCACCAACCCTTGTATATGGCCTTCTTTAGCCTCACAAAGGCCTTTGCCAATGTTACCCGCGAGGGACTATGGAGCGTCCTTCTCCATTTCGGCTTCCCTCAAAAGTTCGTCACCATTCTCCGCCTGCTCCGCGATGGCATACAGGCCGTGATCCTGACCAACAGATCCACCACAGACTGGGTCAAGCAGGGCTGTGTCATCGCACCAACCCTCTTCTCAATCTTCCTCGCTGCCCTGCTCCACCTCACCCTCAGTAAGCTCCCCGCTGCAGTGGTACTAAACTACAGAACCAGTGGGAATTTGTTCAAACTTCGGCGTCTCCGGACTGTCCCATCCTCTGTCGTCGAGCTACAGTACGCGGACAACGTTTGCGTCTGCACACATTCGGAGGCTGAACTCAAGCCTTCGTCAACACAGTCACTAAGGCGTTCGAAAGCATAGGCCTTACACTAAACATTCATAAGACAAAGGTCCTCTACCAACCTGACCCCCGTTTATCAAGATCCATGGCGCGCACTGGACAATGTGGACCATTTTTCATACCTCGGGAGCCTACTAACAGCAGACACCTCAAGTCGCTGGAGAAGTACCACCAGCGCAGTCTCCGCAAGATCCGACAAATCACCTGGGAGGACGGACGCCCCAACGTTAGTGTCCTCGACCAGGCCAACATCCCCAGCATCGAAGCACTGACCACACTCGACCAGCTCCGCTGGGCAGGCCACATTGTTCACATGCCCCACACGAGACTCCCAAAGCGAGCGCTCTACTCGGAACTCCGACAGAGCAGGCGATCCCGAGGTGGGCAGAGGAAACGTTACAGGGACACCCTCAAAGCCTCCCTGATAAAGTGCAACATCCCCACCGACACCTGGGAGTCCCTGGCCAAAGACCACCCTAAGTGGAGGAAGTGTATCCGGGAGGGTGCTGAGCACCTAGAGTCTCATCGTCGAGAGCATGCAGAAACCAAGCGCAGGCAGCGGAAGGAGTGTGCGGCAAACCTGTCCCACCCTCCCCTTCCCTCAACCACTGTCTGTCCCACCTGTGACAGGGACTGTGGTTCTCGTATTGGACTGTTCAGCCACCGAGGGACTCACTTTTAGAGTGGAAGCAAGTCTTCCTCGATTCTGAGGGACTGCCTGTGATGGTGATGGTGATGGTGAGTACAGAAACAGGGTGTAGAATCAGAAGGGTCTGAGTGCAGTACCACACAAGCCACAGTGGCATAGCAGGACAAATGCTCCACACAGTGTTTGCTTCTGGATCTTGGGAAGAGGTAAGGAGGCAGGCCTGTAAGCAGCCCCTGGACTGGAGGTAACTTTTCCTGTACACGGCCCGGGGGTACGTGAATTGCAGTAGTAATGCGGACTGCATGGGTACCTTGGTCTTAGCTTGATCGACGATGTACTGGTCTCCCTTCACACACTCCATCACCTGGAATCCATCCCGATCCAACACCTTAGCCTGGGCACTGCCAGCCACACACAGAATCACGTCTCCCGTCGCACTGTACTGCAGCGATTTAATCTGGTGACTGAAGCCAAAGGTGAGCAAGCACAACACCCAACAATGTCAATCATCCGCCCTGTCCCCTGCTCGGACCCCTCCCTCTGGCCTGTATCTGGTCCCATCCCCTCCGCCGCCCTCCATCCCTCTCTGTCTTTCACTCCGCCCCTCACTCAGCTCTCCGCCCCCCCCTCACTGCTCTGCCCTGCCCCCTCCACCCCGCTCTCTATCTTTCACTCTGCCCCCCGCTTGACCCCCTCCAGATGCCCTGCCCTTCACTCCGACCCCCTCCTCTGCCCCCCTCCACTCTGTCCTTTGCTCCACCCCTCGAGCCGCCGCTCAGCAACTCCCCCCCCACCCCCTCCTTCCGCAACCTCCCACGCGCACCCCACCCCAAAACACCCACCCCCCCCCCACACCACCACTTCGCAACCTCGCCTCCTCCCACTGCTCCCCACCCCACATCCCCCCACTCCCCCTCCCCCTACACACACCCCCCACCCCTCCCCCACTCCCCCTCCCCGCCTTCCCCACTCCCCTCCTCCCCACATCCCCCCACTCCCCTTCCCTCACCCCATCCCCCCACTCCCCTTCCCTCACCCCATCCCCCCACTACCCCCAACCATCCCCCCACTCACCTCCCCACTCCCCACATCCCCCCACTCCCCTTCCCTCACCCCATCCCCCCACTCCCCTCCCCACATCCCCAACTCCCCTCCCCCATCCCCCTCCCCTCCCCCATCCCCCCACTCACCTCCCCCTCCCCCTATCCCCCACTCCCCTTCCTCCGTTTCCCCTCCCCCCACTCCACTTCCCCCCTTCACCTCCCCACACTCCACTTCCCCCCTTCCCCTCCCCACATCCCCCCACTCCCCTCCCCCCCCTCCCCCATCCCCCCACTCACCTCCCCCTCCCCCCATCCCCCACTCCCCTTCCTCCGTTTCCCCTCCCCCCACTCCCCTTCCCCCCTTCCCCTCCCCACATCCCCCCACTCCCCTCCCCTCCCCCATCCCCCCACTCACCTCCCCCTCCTCCCATCCCCCCCTTTCCCCTCCCCCCACTCCCCTTCCCCCGATCCCCTCCCCACATCCCCCCACTCCCCCTCCCCCCTTCCCCTCCCCACATCCCCACACTCCCCTCCCCATCCCCCCACTCACCTCTCCCTCCCCCATCCCCCACTCCCCTTCCTCCGTTTCCCCTCCCCCCACTCCCCCTCCCCACATCCCCCCACTCCCCTTCCCCCACTCCCCTCCCCCACTCACCCTTCCCCTCCCCCATCCCCCCACTCACCTCCCCCTTCCCTTCCATCCTCCCACTCCTCTTCCTCCGTTTCCCCTCCCCCACTCCCCTTCCCCCCTTCCCCTCCCCACATCCCCCCACTCCCCTTCCCCCACTCCCCTCCCCTCCCCCATCCCCCCACTCACCTCCCCCTCCCCCCATCCCCCCCTTCCCCCCATCCCCCCCCCCTTCCCACATCCCCCCACTCCCCCTCCCCCATCCCCACACTCCCCTCCCCCCATCCCCCCACTCCCCCTCCCCCTTCCCCCACTCCCCCACGCCCCTCCCCACATCCCCCCTTCCCCTCCCCAAATCCCCCCACTTCCCCTCCCCTCCTCCCCCTCCCCCATTCTCGTCCCCCTTACCCCATCCCCCCACTCCCCCTCCCCCCTTCCCCTCCCCCCGTCCTCACCCACCGCTCCCCCCTCCCCCCTCACTCACCCCCTCCCCCTCCCCCCGCACTCACCCCCCCGCACCATCCCCCACTCCCCCTCCCCCCACTCCCCCCTTCCCCTCCCCACATCCCCCCACTCCCCCCTTCCCCTCCCCACATCCCCCCACTCTCCCTCCCCTCCCCCCCATCCCCCACTCCCCTCCCCCCTCCCCCCCATCCCCCACTCCCCTCCCCCCCTCCCCCCATTCCCCTCCCCCTTCCTCCATCCCCCCACTCCCCCTCCCCCCTTCCACTCCCCCCGCACCCTCCCCCCGCCCCCACCCACCGCTCCCCCCTCCCCCCCTCACTCACCCCCTCCCCCCGCACTCACCCCCCCGCCCCCATCCTCCGCCCCCGCACTCACCACTCACACGGCTGCAATGACCTGAAGGCCTGCAGCGAGGCGTCCATTCCTGCAAAGTCCCAGAGCTTCACCTCGTAATCGTAGCCTCCGGTGACCAGACGGGCTCCGGAGGGGTCCAGCCCCAGTGCCGACACCTGGGAACACACACACCACCGGTCAGTCTCTGCTTCCCAGGGAACGGAACACACACACCACCGGTCAGTCTCTGTTTCCCAGGGATCGGAATCAGCACCAATGGCAATCCCTCACTCAGGCACATGTCAGCAATGGTTACCATGAAACTACCGCATTGTCGTAAAAACCCATCTGGTTCACTCGGGAAGAAAATCTCTCGTCCTGACCCAGTCTGGCCTTGATGTCTTTTACCTGCCCTCCTGAAATGGCCCAGCAAACCACACAACCGCAACAAAACACAACAAGAATAAAACGGGACTGACCACCCGGCATCGACCTCAGCACTGGCTACGGACACAACAACGGCACACCCAGCCCAGGCAACCCGGCATCATCCTCCTCACCAACATCTGGGGACTTGTGCCAAAATTGGGAGAGCTGTCCCACAGACCAGTGCAGCAACAGCCCGACAGTCATACTGACAGAATCGTACCTTTCAGCTAATGTCCCATAATCCTCCATCACCAGCCCTGGGTATGTCCTGTCCCACCGGCAGGACAGACCCACCAGAGGTGGCAGCACAGTTGTATACAGTCAGGAGGGAGTGGCCCTGGGAGTCCTCAACATTGACTCCGGACCCCATGAAGTCTCATGGCTTCAGGTCAAGCATAGGCAAGGAAACCTCCTGCTGATTCCCACCTACCGCCCTCCCCTCAGCTGATGAATCCGTACTCCTCCATGTTGAACACCACTTGGAAGAAACAGTGAGAGTAGCAAAGGCACAGAGTGTACTCTGGATACAGGACTTCAATGTCCATCACCAAGAGTGGCTCGGTAGCACCACTACTGACCGAGCTGGCCAAATCCTGAAGGACATAGCTGCCAGACTGGGCCTGCAGCAGATGGTGAGAGAACCAACATAAGAACATAAGAAATAGGAGCAGGAGTAGGGCATACGGCCCCTCGAGCCTGCTCCGCCATTCAATACCATCATGGCTGATCCGATCATGGACTCAGGTCCACTTCCCTGCCCGCTCCCCATAACCCCTTATTGCCTTATCGCTCAAAAATTTGTCGATCTCCGCCTTAAATATATTCAATGACCCAGCCTCCACAGCTCTCTGGGGCAGAGAATTCCACAGATTTACAACCCTCAGAGAAGAAATTCCTCCTCATCTCAGTTTTAAATGGGCGGCCCCTTATTCTGAGACTATGTCCCCTAGTTTTAGTTTCCCCAAAGGAAAACACAAGGGAAAAATCTTCACCAATCTATCTGTCGCAGATGCATCCGTCCATGACAACAGTGACCACCGCACAGTCCTTGTGGAGACCAAGTCCTGGTGTTACACTGAAGACACCCTCCATCGTGTTGTATGGCACTACCACAGTGCTAAATGGGATCAATTCAGAACAGATCTAGTAGCTCAAAACTGGGAATCCATGAGGCACTCTGGGCCATCAGCAGAAGAATTTAAAGGCACTTTGTCTAAATGCACGTAGCATTTGTAACAAAATAGATGAGTTGACGGCACAAATAGATACAAATGGGTCTGATCTGATCGCCATTACAGAGACGTGGTCGCAAGGTGACCAGGACTGGGAACTAAACATTCAGGGGTATTTGACAATCCGGAAGGACAGACAGAAAGGAAAAGGAGGTGGGGCAGCTCTGTTGATAAAGGATGGAATCACTGCAATAGTGAGAAACGATACTGGCTCAAATGATCAGGATGTTGAAACAGTTTGGTTGGAGATAAGGAACAATAAGGGGAAAAAGTCACTGGTGGGCGTAGTCTATAGTCCCCCTAACAGTAGCAACTCTGTTGGTCGGAGTACAAACCAGGAAATAGTAGGGACTTGTAAAAAGGGAACAGCAATAATCATGGGTGATTTTAACCTCCATATTGAATGACAAATTAAATTGGCCAGGATTGCCTTGAGGAGGAAGAGTTCATAGAATGCATAAGAGACAGGTTCCTTGAGCAGTAAGTAACGGAACCAACCCGGTGGCAGGCTATTTTAACACAGAAACACAGAAACATAGAAAATAGGTGCAGGAGTAGGCCATTCGGCCCTTCGAGCCTGCACTACCATTCAATAAGATCATGGCTGATTATTCCCTCAGTACTCCTTTCCTGCTTTCTCTCCATACCCCTTGATCCCTTTAGCCGTAAGGGCCATATCTAACTCCCTCTTGAATATATCCAATGAACTGGCATCAACAACTCTCTGCGGCAGGGAATTCCACAGGTTAACAACTCTCTGAGTGAAGAAGTTTCTCCTCATCTCAGTCCTAAATGGTTTACCCCTTATCCTTAGACTATGTCCCCTGGTTCTGGACTTCCCCAACATCGGGAACATTCTTCCCGCATCTAACCTGTCTCGTCCCGTCAGAATTTTCTATGATTCTATGAGATCCCCTCTCATTCTTCTAAATTCCAGTGTATAAAGGCCCAGTCGATCCAGTCTCCTCATATGTCAGTCCAGCCATCCCGGGAATCAGTTTGGTGAACCTTCGCTGCACTCCCTCAATAGCAAGAACGTCCTTCCTCAGATTAGGAGACCAAAACTGAACACAATATTCAAGGTGTGGCCTCACCAAGGCCCAGTACAACTGCAGTAAGACCTCCCTGCACCTATACTCAAATCCCCTAGCTATGAAGGCCAACATACCATTTGCCTTCTTCACCGCCTGCTGTACCTGCATGCCAACCTTCAGTGACTGATGTACCATGACACCCAGGTCTCGTTGCACCTCCCCTTTTCCTAATCTTCCGCCATTCAGATAATATTCTGCCTTCACGTTTTTGCCACCAAAGTGGATAACCTCACATTTATCCACATTATACCATGCATCTGCCACTCACCTAACCTGTCCAAGTCACCCTGCAGCCTCTTAGCATCCTCCTCACAGCTCACACTGCCACCCAGCTTAGTGTCATCTGCAAACTTGGCGATATTACACTCAATTCCTTCATCCAAATCATTGATGTATATTGTAAAGAGCTGGGGTCCCAGCACTGAGCCCTGCGGCACTCCACTAGTCACTGCCTGCCATTCCGAAAAGGACCCGTTTATCCCGACTCTCTGCTTCCTGTCTGACAACCAGTTCTCTATCCACGTCAGTACATTACCCCCAATACCATGTGCTATGATTTTGTACACCAATCTCTTGTATGGGACCTTGTCAAAAGCCTTTTGAAAGTCCAGTAAATGTTGGTCCCTTAGAGGATGAGACCGGGGAATTAGTAATGGGGAACATGGAGATGGCAGAAACTCTGAACAAATATTTTGTATCAGTCTTTACGGTAGAGAACACTAACAATACAGTGGATAGTCAAGGGGCTATGGGCGGGGAGGAACTTAACACAATCACAATCACTAAGGAGGTGATACTCAGTAAGATAATGGGACTAAAGGCAAATAAATCCCCTGGACCTGATGGCTTGCATCCTCGGGTCTTAAGAGAAGTAGCGGCAGGAATAGTGGATGCATTGGTTGTAATTTACCAAAATTCCCTGGATTCTGGGGAGGTCCCAACAGATTGGGAAACTGCAAATGTAACGCCCCTATTTAAAAAAGGAGGCAGACAAAAAGCAGGAAACGAAAGACCAGTTAGCCTAACATCTGTGGTTGGGAAAAAGTTGGAGTCCATTATTAAAGAAGCAGTAGCAGGACATTTGGAAAAGCAAAATTCAGTCAGGCAGAGTCAGCATGGATTTATGAAGGGGAAGGCATGTTTGACAAATGTGCTGGAATTTTTGAGGATGTAATGAACAGGGCGAATAAAGGAACCAGTGGATGTGGTGTATTTGGACGTCCAGAAGGCGTTTGACAAGGGACCACATAAAAGGTTACTGTACAAGATAAAAGTTCATGGGGTTGGGGGTAATATATTAGCATGGATAGAGGATTGGCTAATGAACAGAAAACAGAGAGTCGAGATAAATGGTTCAAAAAACGGGATGAAGTCTTCCAAGCTGAATTTAGGGAGCTTAGTAGTTAAATTAAAAAGTAGGACCTCAAAAGGTAGTAATCTCAGGATTGCTACCAGTGCCACGTGTTAGTCAGAGTAGGAATTGCAGGATAGCTCAGATGAATACGTGGCTTGAGGAGTGGTGCAGAAGGGAGGGATTCAAATTCCTGGGACATTGGAACCGGTTCTGGGGGAGCTGGGAACAGTATAAACCGGACGGTCTGCACCTGGGCAGGACCGGAACCAATGTCCGAGGGGGGGTGTTTGCTAGTGCTGATGGGGAGGGTTTAAACTAATATGGCAGGGGGATGGGAATCTATGCAGGGAGACAGGGAAATAAAAAGGGCGCAGAGGCAAAAGATAGGAAGGAGAAAAGCAAGAGTGGAGGGCAGAGAAATCAAGGGCAAAAATCAAAAAGGGCCACATTACAACATTTTCTAAAAGGACAAAGAGTGTTAAAAAAACAAGCCTCAAGGCCGAGTCTCAATGCGAGTAGCATTCGTAATAAGGTGGATGAATTAACTGCGCAGATAGCTGTTAAGGGATATGATGTCATTGGGATTACGGAGACATGGCTCCAGGGTAACCAAGGCTGGGAACTCAACATCCAGGGGTATTCAACATTCAGGAAGGATAGACAGAAAGAAAAGGAGGTGGGGTTGAGTTACTGGTTAAAGAGGAGATTAATGCAACAATAAGGAAGGACATTAGCTTGGATGATATGGAATCAATATGCGTAGAGCTGCGAAACACCAAAGGGCAAAAAACGTTAGTGGGAGTTGTGTACAGACCACCAAACAGTAGTAGTGAGGTTGGGGACAGCAGCAAACAGGAAATCAGGAACGCGTGCAATAAAGGTACAGCAGTTATCATGAGAGACTTTAATCAACATATTGACTGGGCTAATCAAACTGGCAGCAATACTGTGGGGGAGGATTTCCTGGAATATATTAGGGATGGTTTTCTCGACAAATATGTTGAGGAACCAACTAGATGGCTGGCCATCCTAGACTGGGTGATGTGCAATGAGAGAGGACTAATTAACAATCTTGTTGTGCGAGGCCCCTTGGGGAAGAGTGATCATAATATGGTAGAATTCTTCATTAAGATGGAGAGTGACACAGTTAATTCAGAGACTAGGGTCCTGAACTTAAAGAAAGGACATTTTGACGGTATGAGACATGAATTGGCTAGGATAGACTGAAGAATGATACTTAAAGGGTTGACGGTGGATAGGCAATGGCAAACATTTAAAGATCACATGGATGAACCTCAACAATTGAACATCCCTGTCTGGAGTAAAAATAAAACGGGGAAGGTGGCTCAATCGTGGCTAACAAGGGAAATTAAGGATAGTGTTAAATCCAAGGAAGAGGCATATAAATTGACCAGAAATGCAGCAAACCTGAGGACTGGGAGAAATTTAGAATTCAGCAGAGGAGGACAAAGGGTTTAATTAGGAAAGGGAAAAATAGAGTACGAGAGGAAGCTTGCCGGGAACATAAAAACTGACTGCAAAAGCTTCTATAGATATGTGAAGAGAAAAAGATTAGTGAAGACTAATGTAGGTCCCTTGCAGTCAGAATCAGATGAATTCATAATGGGGAACAAAGAAACGGCAGACCAACTGAACAAATACTTTGGTTCTGTCTTCACGAAGGAATACACGAATAACCTTCCGAAAATACGAGGGGACCGAGGGTCTAGTGAGAAGGGGGTACTGAAGAAAATCCTTATTAGTCGGGAAATGGTGTTAGGGAAATTGAAGGGATTGAAGGCCGATAAATCCCCAGGGCCTGATAGTCTGCATCCCAGAGTATTTAAGGAAGTGGCCCTCGAAATAGTGGATGCATTGGTGATCATTTTCCAACAGGATAGCTAATGTAACACCACTTTTAAAAAAGGAGGGAGAGAAAACAGGGAATTATAGACCGGTTAGCCTGACATCGGTGGTGGGAAAACTGCTTGAATCAATTATTAAAGATGTAATAGCAGCACATTTGGAAAGCAGTGACAGGATCGGTCCAAGTCAGCACGGATTTATGAAAGGGAAATCATGCTTGACAAATCTTCTAGAATTTTTTGAGGATGTAACTAGCAGAGTGGACAAGGGAGAACCAGTGGATGTGGTGTATTTGGACTTTCAAAAGTCTTTTGACAAACTCCCACACAAGAGATCAGTGTGCAAAATTAAAGCACATGGTATTGGGGGGTAATGTATTGACGTGGATAGAGAACTGGTTGGCAGACAGGAAGCAGAGAGTGGGAATAAACGGGTCATAGAAACATAGAAAATAGGTGCAGGAGCAGGCCATTCGGCCCTTCGAGCCTGCACCTCCATTCAATGCTGAACATGCAACTTCAGTACCCCATTCCTGCTTTCTCACCATACCCCTTGATTCCCCGAGTAGTAAGGACGACATCTAACTCCTTTTTGAATATATTTAGTGAATTGGCCTCAACAACTTTCTGTGGTAGAGAATTCCACAGGTTCACCACTCTCTGGGTGAAGAAGTTTCTCCTCATCTCAGTCCTAAATGGCTTACCCCTTATCCTTAGACTGTGACCCCTGGTTCTGGACTTCCCCAACATTGGGAACATTCTTCCTGCATCTAACCTGTCGAAAACCGTCAAAATTTTAAACGTTTCCATGAGATCCCCTCTCATTCTTCTGAACTCCAGTGAATACAAGCCCAGTTGATCCAGTCTTTCTTGATAGGTCAGTCCCGCCATCCCGGGAATCAGTCTGGTGAACCTACGCTGCACTCCCTCAATCGCAAGAATGTCCTTCCTCAAGTTAGGAGGCCAAAACTGTACACAATACTCCAGGTGTGGCTCACCAAGGCCCTGTACAACTGTAGTAACACCTCCCTGCCCCTGTACTCAAATCCCCTCGCTATGAAGGCCAACATGCCATTTGCTTTCTTAACCACCTGCTGCACCTGCATGCCAACCTTCAATGACTGATGTACCATGACACCCAGGTCTCGTTGCACCTTCCCTTTTTCTAATCTGTCACCATTCAGATAATAGTCTGTCTCTCTGTTTTTACCACCAAAGTGATAACCTCACATTTATCCACATTATACTTCATCTGCCATGCATTTGCCCACTCACCTAACCTATCCAAGTCGCTCTGCAGCCTCATAGCATCCTCCTCGCAGCTCACACTGCCACCCAAGTTAGTGTCATCCGCAAATTTGGAGATACTACATTTAATCCCCTCGTTTAAATCATTAATGTACAGCGTAAACAGCTGGGGCCCCAGCACAGAACCTTGCGGTACCCCACTAGTCACTGCCTGCCATTCTGCAAAGTACCCATTTACTCCTACTCTTTGCTTCCTGTCTGACAACCAGTTCTCAATCCACGTCAGCACACTACCCCCAATCCCATGTGCTTTAACTTTGCACATTAATCTCTTGTGTGGGACCTTGTCGAAAGCCTTCTGAAAGTCCAAATACACATCATCAACTGGTTCTCCCTTGTCCACTCTACTGGAAATATCCTCAAAAAATTCCAGAAGATTTGTCAAGCATGATTTCCCTTTCATAAATCCATGCTGACTTGGACCTATCATGTCACCTCTTTCCAAATGCGCTGCTATGACATCCTTAATAATTGATTCCATCATTTTACCCACTATTGATGTCAGGCTGACTGGGCTATAATTCTGTTTTCTCGCCCTCCTTTTTTAAAAAGTGGGGTTACATTGGCTACCCTCCACTCTATAGGAACTGATCCAGGGTCTATGGAATGTTGAAAAATGACTGTCAATGCATCCGCTATTTCCAAGGCCACCTCCTTAAGTACTCTGGGATGCAGTCCATCAGGCCCTGGGGATTTATCGGCCTTCAATCCCATCAATTTCCCCAACACAATTTCCCGACTAATAAGGATTTCCCTCAGTTCCTCCTTCTTACTAGACCCTCTGACCCCTTTTATATCCGGAAGGTTGTTTGTGTCCTCCTTAGTGAATACCGAACCAAAGTACTTGTTCAATTGGTCTGCCGTTTCTTTGTTCCCCGTTATGACTTCCCCTGATTCTGACTGCAGGGGACCTACGTTTGTCTTTACTAACCTTTTTCTCTTTGCATATCTATAGAAGCTTTTCCAGTCCGCCTTAATGTTCCCTGCAAGCTTCCTCTCGTACTCTATTTTCCCTGCCCCAATCAAACCCTTTTTCCTCCTCTGCTGAGTTCTAAATTTCTCCCAGTCCCCGGGTTCGCTGCGATTTCTGGCCAATTAGTATGCCACTTCCTTGGCTTTAATACTATCCCTGATTTCCCTTGATAGCCACGGTTGAGCCACCTTCCCTTTTTTATTTTTATGCCAGACAGGGATGTACAATTGTTGTAGTTCATCCATGCGGTCTCTAAATGTCTGCCATTGCCCATCCACTGTCAACCCCCTAAGAAATTTTCGCCAATCTATCCTAGCCAATTCACGCCTCATATCTTCAAAGTTACCCTTCTTTAAATTCTGGACCATGGTCTCTGAATTAACTGTTTCATTCTCCATCTTAATGCAGAATTCCACCATATTATGGTCACTCTTCCCCAAGGGGCCTCGCACAACGAGATTGCTAATTAATCCTCTCTCATTACACAACACCAAGTCTAAGATGGCCTCCCCCAGAGTTGGTTCCTTGCCATATTGGTCTAGAAATCCATCCCTTCTGCACTCCAGGAAATCCTCCTCCACCGTATTGCTTCCAGTTTGGTTAGCCCAATCTATATGCATATTAAAGTCACCCATGATAATTGCTGCACCTTTATTGCATGCACCCCTAATTTCCTGTTTGATGCCTTCCCCAACATCACTACTACTGTTTGGAGGACTGTACACAACTCCCACTAACATTTTTTGCCCTTTGGTGTTCTGTAGCTCTACCCATATAGATTCCACATCATCCAAGCTAATGTCCTTCCTAACTATTGCATTAATCTCCTCTTTAACCAGCAATGCTACCCCACCTCCTTTTCCTTTTATTCTATCCTTCCTGAATGTTGAATACCCATGGATGTTGAGTTCCCAGCCCTGATCATCCTGGAGCCACGTCTCTGTAATCCCAATCACATCATATCTGTTAACATCTATTTGGACAGTCAATTCATCCACCTTATTACGGATACTCCTTGCATTAAGACACAAAGCCTTAGGCTTGTTTTTTTAACACCCTTTGTCCTTGTAGAATTATGATGTCGTGTGGCCCTATTTGTTTCTTGTCTTTGTTTATTCGGCCTTCCACTATTGCTTTTTACCTTTCTACCACCTGTTTCTGGCTCCACATGGGTCCTTTTCAGAATGGCAGGCAGTGACTAGTGGAGTGCCGCAGGGTTCAGTGCTGGGACCCCAGCTCTTTACAATATACATTAATGGTTTAGGCGAAGGAATTGAGTGTAATATCTCCAAGTTTGCAGATGACACTAAGCTGGGTGGCATTGCCAGCTGTGAGGAGGATGCTAAGAGGCTGAAGGGGAACTTGGACAGGTTAGGTGAGTGGGCAAACGAGTGGCAGTATAATGTGGATCAATGTGAGGTTATCCACTTTGGTGGCAAAAACAGGATTATCTGAATGGTGACAGATTAGGAAAAGGGGAGATGCAACGAGACCTGGGTGTCATGGTACATCAGTCTTTGAAGGTTGGCATGCAGGTACAGCAGGCGGTGAAGGCAAATGGTATGTTGGCCTTCACAGCGAGGGGATTTGAGTATAGGAGCAGGGAGGTCTTACTGTCGTTGTACAGGGCCTTGGTGAGGCCTCACCTGGAATATTGTGTTCAGTTTTGGTCTCCTAATCTGAGGAAGGACATGCTTGCTATTCAGGGAGTGCAGCGAAGGTTCACCAGACTGATTCCAGGGATGACAGGACTGAAATATGAGGAGAGACTGGATCGGCCAGGCTTATATTCACTGGAATTTAGAAGAATGAGATGGGATCTCATAGAAACATATAAGATTCTGACGGGACTGGACAGGTTAGATGCAGGAAGAATGTTCCCAATGTTGGGGAAGTCCAGAACCAGGGGACACACTCTAAGGATAAGGGGTCAGCCATTTAGGACTGAGATGAGGAGAAACTTTTTCACTGAGAGAGTTGTTAACCTGTGGAATTCTCTACCCCAGAGAGTTGTTGAGGCCAGTTCGTTGGATATATTCAAAAGGGAGTTAGATGTGGCCCTTACGGCTAAAGGGATCAAGGGGTATGGAGAGAAAGCAGGAATGGGGTACTGAAGTTGCATGATCAGCCATGATCATATTGAATGGTGGTGCAGGCTCGAAGGGCCAAATAGCCTGCTCCTGCACCTATTTTCTATGTTTCTATGTTTCATTCTCTGGCTGGTAACCAGTAACTAGTGAGGTGCCGCAGGGCTCAGTGCTGGATCCCCAACTATTTACAATTTATATTAACGACTTTGAAGAAGGGACTGAGTGTAACGTAGCCAAGTTTGCTGACGATACAAAGATGGGAGGAAAAGCAATGTGAGAGGAGGACACAAAAAATCTGCAAAAGGACATAGACAGGCTAAGTGAGTGGGCAAAAATCTGGCAGATGGAGTATAATGTTGGAAAGTGTGAGGTCACACACTTAAGCAGGAAAAAAATGAAAGAGCAAGTTATTATTTAAATGGAGAAAGATTACAAAGTGCTGCAGTACAGCGGGACCTGGGGGTCCTTGTGCATGAAACACAAAAGGTTAGTATGCAGGTACAGCAAGTGATCAGGAAGGCCAATGGTATCTTGGCCTTTATTGTATAAAAGCAGGGAAGGCTTGCTACAGTGATACAGGGTATTGGTGAGGCCACACCTGGAGTACTGCGTGCAGTTTTGGTTTACATATTTACGAAAGGATATACTTGTTTTGGAGGCAGTTCAAAGAAGGTTCACTCGGTTGATTCCGGAGATGAGGGAATTGACTTATGAGGAAAGGTTGAGGAGGTTAGGCCTCTACTCATTGGAATTCAGAAGAATGAGAGATAACCTTATCGAAACGTATAAGATTATGAGGGGGCTTGACAAGGTGGATGCAGAGAGGATGTTTCCACTGATGGGGGAGACTAGAACTAGGGGGCATGGTCTTAGAATAAGGGGCCGCCCATTTAAAATTGAGATGACTAGGAATTTCTTCTCTCAGGGTTGTAAATCTGGAATTCCCTGCCTCAGAGAGCTGTGGAAGCTGGGACATTGAATAAATTTAAGACAGAAATAGACAGTTTCTTAACCGATAGGGGATAAGGGGTTATGGGGAGCGGGCGGGGAAGTGGAGCTGAGTCCATGATCGGATCAGCCATGATGGTATTAAATGGTGGAGCAGGCTCGAGGGGCCGTATGGCCTACTCCTGCTCCTATTTCTTATGTTCAAATGTAATTGTATTCCACTACAATCTGTAACCTCATGGCCTGCCATATCCCTCACTCGACCATCAGCATCAACCCAGAGGACCAACTCTGGTTCAATTAGGAGGGCAGAAGCGCATACCAGGAGCAGCACCAGGCGTACCTAAAAATGAGGTGCCAACCCGGGGAAATTGCAACACAGGACTACATGCATACTAAACAGTGGAAGCAGTGTGCTATAGACAGGGTTAAGCGATCCCACAATCAATGGATCAGATCAAAGCTCTGGAGTCCTGCCACATCCAGTCGTGAATGGTGGTGGACAATTAAACTATCGGGAGGAGGCAGCTCCATGAATATCCCAATCCTCAATGATGGCAGAGCCCAGCACAGCACATAAGTGCAAAAGACAAGACTGAAGTGCAGAGGAAATGATCCATATCGGCCGCCTCCTGGTGTCCCCACCATCACAGAAGTCAGTCTTCAGCCAATTCGATTCACTCCACGTGATATCAAGTGGCTGAGTGCACTGGATACAGCAAAGTCTAGAAGAACATAAGAAATAGGAGCAGGAGTCGACCATATGGCCCCTCGAGCCTGCTCCGCCATTTAATACGATCATGGCTGATCTGATCATGGACTCAGCTCCACTTCCCCGCCCACTCCCCATATCCCCTTATCGTTTAAGAAACTGTCTATTTCTGTCTTAAATGTATTCAATGACCCAGCTTCCACAGCTCTCTGAGGCAGTGAATTCCACAGATTTACAACCCTCTGAGAGAAGAAATTTCTCCTCATCTCAGTTTTAAATGGGCGGCCCCTTATTCTAAGACCATGCCCCCTAGTTCTAGTCTCCTCCATCAGTGGAAACATCCTCTCTGCATCCACCTTGTCGAGCCCCCTCATAATCTTATACGTTTCGATAAGATCACCTCTCATTCTTCTGAACTCCAATGAGTAGAGGCCCAACCTCCTCAACCTTTCCTCATAAGTTAACCTCCTCATCCCCGGAATCAACCAAGTGAACCTTCTCTGAACTGCCTCCAAAGCAAGTATATCCTTTCATAAATATGGAAACCAAAACTGCACGCAGTACTCCAGGTGTGGCCTCACCAATACCCTATATAACTGTAGCAAGACTTCTCTGCTTTTATACTCCATCCCCTTTGCAATAAAGGCCAAGATTCCATTGGCCTTCCTGATCACTTGCTGTACCTGCAACTAACTTTTTGTGTTTCATGCACAAGTTCCCCCAGGTCCCGCTGTACTGCAGCACTTTGCAATCTTTCTCCATTTAAATAATGGCCCCCGACAACATCCTGGCTGTCAGGCTGAAGACTTGTGTTCCAGAACTAGCCGTGCCTCTAGCCAAGCTGCTCCAGTACAGCTACAACACTGGCATCTACCCGACAATGTGGGGAACTGCCCAGGTATGTCCTGCCCACAAAATCTGGCCAATTATTGCCCCATCAGTCTACTCTCAATCATCAGTAAGTGATGGAAGGTGCTATCAAGCGGCACTTACTCACCAGCATCGTGGTTATGTTATTGGACTCGTAATCCAGAGTCCTGGAGTAATAATCTGGATTTAAATTCAGTTAATTTTTTTTTAAATCTGTAATTTAAAAGCCAGTATCGGTAATGGTGGCCATGAAACGACCGGATTGGTGTAAAAACCCAACTGGTTCACTAATGTCCTTCAGGGAAGGAAATCTGCCGCCCTTACCCGGTCTGGCCGATAGGTGACTCCAGACCCACAGCAATGTGGTTAACACCCTCTGCAATGGCCCAGCGAGACACTCAGTTGTACCAAACACTACGACAAATTCAGAACTGTGGGTGTAACTTCACCACAGGACTGCAGTGGTTCAAGGCAGCTCATCACCACCTCCTCCAGGGCAATTCAGAGAATCAAGAGAAATTTACAGCACGAAGGAGGCCATTTCGGTCCACCGTGTCCACGCAGGCCGACCAAGAGCTACCCAGCCTAATCCCACTTTGAACCGAAGTATTTATTCAAATGGTCTGCCATTTCTTTGTTCCCCATTATAAATTCACCCGAATCTTCCCTAATCTTTTTCTCTTCACATATTTATAGAAGCTTTTGCAGTCAGTTTTTATGTTCCCTGCAAAGCTTCCTCTCGTACCCTATTTTCCCCCTCTTAATTAAATGCTTTGTCCTCCTCTGCTGAATTCTAAATTTCTTCTAGTCCTCAGGTTTGTTGCTTTTTCTGGCCAATTTATATGCCTCTTCCTTAGTTTTAACACTATCCTTAATTTCCCTTGTTAGCCACGGTTGAGCCATCTTCCCCGTTTTATTTTTACTCCAGACAGGGATGTACAATTGTTGAAGTTCATCCATGTGATCTTTAAATGTTTGCCATTGCCTCTCCACCGCCAACCCTTTAAGTATCATTCGCCAGTCTATCCTAGCCAATTCATCCTCATACCATCGAAGTTACCTTTCCTTACGTTCGGGACCCTAGTCTCTGAATTAACTGTGTCACTCTCCATCTTAATAAAGAATTCTACCATATTATGGTCACTCTTCCCCAAGGGGCCTCGTACAACAAGATTGTTAATTAGTCCTTTCTCATTACACAGCACCCAGTCTACAATGGCCAGCTCTCCAGTTGGTTCCTCAACATATTGGTCTAGAAAACCATCCCTAATACACTCCAGGAAATCCTCCTCCACCGCATTGCTACCAGTTTGGTTAGCCCAATCTATATGTAGACCAGGGCATTATATAGTTGCAGTAAGAACTCTTTACTCTTAAACTCAAATCCTCTTGTAATAAAGGCCAACATCCCATTTGCTTTAATCACTTGCTGTACCTGCAGTTAACTGTCAGTGATTGGTGTACAAGGAACCCAGGTCCCTCTGAACACCAACATTTCCCAATCTCTCACCATTTAAAAATACTCTGATTTTCTATTTTTCCCACCAAAGTCCATTTGCCGTGTTCCTGCCCACTCACTGAGTCTGTCTCTATCCCCTTGAAGCCTCTTTGTATCCTCCTCACAACGTACGTTCCCACCTAGCTTCGTATCATCAGCAAACTTGGATATATTACACTCGGTCCCCTCACCCAAATCATTGCTATAGATGGTAAATAGCTGGGGCCCCAGCACTGATCCTTGTGGCACCTCACTAGTTACAGTCCGCCAACCCGAAAATGACCCGTGTATTCCTACTCTCTGCTTTGTTTTTTAATCTATCCTCAATCCATGCTCGTATATTACCCCCAATCCCATGAGCCCTAATTTTGTTCAATATCATCATCGTAGGCAGTCCCTCAAAATCGAGGAAGACTTGCTTCCACTCTAAAAGTGAGTTCTCAGGTGACTGAACAGTCTAATACGGGAATTACAGTCTCGATCACAGGTGGGACAGACAGAGGTTGAGGGAAGGGGTGGGTGGGGAGTCTGGTTTGCCGCACGCTCCTTCCGCTGCCTGCGCTTGGTTTCTGCATGCTCTCGGCGACGAGACTCGAGGTGCTCAGCGCCCTCCCGGATGCTCTTCCTTCACTTAGGGCGGACTGGTCTTTGGCCAGGGACTCCCAGGTATCGGTGGGGATGTTGCACTTTATCAGGGAGGCTTTGAGGGTGTCCTTGTAACGTTTCCTCTGCCCACCTTTGGCTCACTTGCCGTGAAGGAGTTCCAAGTAGAGCGCTTGCTTTGGGAGTCTCGTGTCAGGCATGCGGACAATGTGGCCCTGCCCAGCGGAGCTGATCAAGTGTGGTCAGTGCTTCAATGCTGGGGATGTTGGCCTGATCGAGGTCACTGACGTTGGTGCATGTTCAGGATTTGCAGGATCTTGCGGAGACAGCGCTGGTGGTACTTCTCCAGCGATTCGAGATGTCTGCTGCATATTGTCCACGTCTCTGAGCCATATTGGAGGGCGAGTGTATATGTTCAATAACCTCCAGTGTGGTACCTTATCGAATGCCTTCTGAAAATCCAAATACACCACATCCACTGGTTCCCCCTTTATCAATTCTGCTAGTTACAAGCTCAAAAAACAGATTTGTCAAACATGATTTCCCTTTCATATCCATGTTGACTCCGCCCAATCCTATAATTAGTTTCTAATTCCCCTGTTACCACGGCCTTAATATTAGATTCGAGCATTTTCCCTACGACTGGTGTCAGGCTTCACTGGTCTGTCGTTCCCTGTTTTCTCTCTCCCTCCTTTCTTAAATAGTGGGGTTACATTCACAGCCTTCCAATCTGCGCGAAGCGTTCGAGTTTTGGAGTAGCATCAGGTGCAGGGATTTATCGGCTTTCAGTCCCATCAATTTCTCCAGTACTATTTTTTTTAAATAATACTAATTTCTTTCAGTTCATCATTCTCACTAGAACGCCACTACTTCTCAGAAGTTTGTCGTGTCTTCTTCTGTGAAGACAGACACAAAGTATTTGTTTAAGTTCTCTGCCATTTCCTTAATCCCAGTATAATTTTCCTGGCTCAGCCTGTAAGGGACCCACATTTACTTTCAATAATCTATTCCTTTTTACACACCTATAGAAGCTTTTACAGTCTGTTCTTATGTCTCTCACTAGTTTACTCTCATATTCTATTTCCCTTTCTTTATCAATTTACATAAGAACAGAAGATTAAGTGCTGGCCTTGCGAACAACGCCCACATCCGGTATAAATGTTTAAACTCCCCGAGTCTCTCCGCCCGGGAAAAGTGAATTGGCAGCGATGGTGACTCACTCCCTCACAGTCCCTCCATCACGATGGTTATGGTTATGGTGGATGAAACAGGAAACTTCTTTTCATTCCAAAGCCAGGGTCCTTTCCATCGACCGACCTTCACCAATTCGCCTCAAAACCTCCTCGATCCTTCAATCCCATTCTCTTCAACCCGCAAAACTGCCTGTTTCAGTGCCTTCCCTTATCATCCCATCCCCTTCTTCACCATTCATACTTTAATCAGATCATTTTGGGGATTCCAACATGAACGGCCCGGCACATACCGGCCCGGCACATACCGGCCCGGCACAGAACGGCCCGGCACAGAACGGCCCGGCACAGACCGGCCCGGCACAGACCGGCCCGGCACAGAACGGCCCGGCACAGAACGGCCCGGCACAGACCGGCCCGGCACAGAACGGCCCGGCACAGAACGGCCCGGCACAGACCGGCCCGGCACAGACCGGCCCGGCACAGACCGGCCCGGCACAGACCGGCCCGGCACAGACCGGCCCGACACAGACCGGCCCGACACAGACCGGCCCGACACAGACCGGCCCGACACAGACCGGCCCGACACAGACCGGCCCGGCAAAACCGGCCCGGCACAGACCGGCCCGGCACAGACCGGCCCGGCACAGACCGGCCCGGCACAGACCGGCCCGGCACAGACCGGCCCGGCACAGACCGGCCCGGCACAGACCGGCCCGGCACAGACCGGCCCGACACAGACCGGCCCGACACAGACCGGCCCGACACAGACCGGCCCGACACAGACCGGCCCGACACAGACCGGCCCGACACAGACCGGCCCGACACAGACCGGCCCGACACAGACCGGCCCGACACAGACCGGCCCGACACAGACCGGCCCGACACAGACCGGCCCGACACAGACCGGCCCGGCCCGACACATACCGGCCCGACACAGATCGGCCCGGCACAGACTGGCCAGGCCCGGCACAGCCAGCATGCGATTCCCGAGTCTTTAAATCGGGCACTGTTGGCTGGTTGCCGACTATTACTGGCACACTCTCGGTGCTGAGCGGAAGCTTCACTCACCGTTCTCTTGCTGTGGATCAGTGTGATTTCATGCGAGTCTGGGATCCGCTTCACCGGATTCTGACAAAAAAAACAGGAAAACAGTTACCCACCGAGGCTGAAGTGTTTGCAACCAGCTTCAGCCAGAAGTGCCGATTGGATGATCCATATCAGCCTCCTCCTGAGGTCACCACCATCACAGAAGCCAGTCTTCAGCTAAATCGATTCACTCCACGTGATATCAAGAAACGGTTGAGTGCACTGGATACAGCAAAGGCTCTGGGTCTCGACAACATCCCGGCTGTCAGGCTGAAGACTTGTGCTCCAGAACTAGTCACGTCTCTAGCCAAGCTGCTCCAGTACAGCTACAACACTGGCATCTACCCAACAATGTGGAAAACTGCCCAGGTATGTCCTGTCCACAAAAATCCAGCCAATTATCACCCTATCAGTCTACTCTCAATCATCAGCGAAGTGATGGAGGGTGTTGTCGACAGTGTTATCAAGTGGCAGTTACTCACCAATAACCTGCTCACCGATGCTCAGTTTGGGTACCGCCAGGACCACTCTGCTCCAGACCTCATTACAGTCTTGGTCCAAACATGGACAAAGGGGCCCGAGAGGCAGAGGAGCCACAGGAGCAGGTACAAAAATATTTAAAAAAAAATCAAAATCGAAGTGTGACGTCACAGCCAAGCGGCTAAGTGATTGGCTGGTGGATTGGTCAGTATTTTTCTTTTTCCTTTCGGTAGGTAACCTTTGACATTGTTGCCAAATTAAGTTAATTTAAGGGTTAAGTCATGGCAGGAGAGTCCAGACCCACGTCATGCTCCTCCTTTGCTATGTGGGAAATCAGGGACAGTTCCAGTGTCCCTGACTATGTGTACGGGAAGTGTGTCCAGCTGCAGCTCCTGTCAGAACGCATTGCAGCACTGGAGCTGCACATGGATTCACTCTGGAGCATCCGCGATGCTGAGGATGTCATGAATAGCACGTTTAGCGAGCCGGTCATACCACAGGTAAAGGTTACACAGACAGAAAGGGAATGGGTGACCATCAGGAAGAGCAGTGGAAGGAAGTAGTGCAGGGGTCCCCTGCGGTCATCTCCCTCCAAAACAGATATACCGTTTTGAATACTGTTGAGGGGGTTGACTCATCAGGGGAGGGCAGCAGCAGCCAAGTTCATGGCACCGTGGCTGGCTCTGCTGCACAGGAGGGCAGGAAAAAGAGTGGGAGAGCGATAGTGATAGGGGATTCAATGGTAAGGGGACTAGATAGGCGTTTCTGCGGCCGCAACCGAGACTCCAGGATGGTATGTTGCCTCCCTGGTGCAAGAGTCAAGGATGTCTCGGAGCGGGTGCAGGGCATTCTGGAGGGGGAGGGTGAACAGCCAGTTGTCGTGGTGCATATAGATACCAACGATATAAGTAAAAAGCGGGATGAGGTCCTACAAGCTGAATTTAGGGAGCTCGGAGTTAAATTAAAAAGTAGGACCTCAAAAGGTAGTAATCTCAGGATTGCTACCAGTGCCACGTGCTAGTCAGAGTAGGAATCGCAGGATAGCGCAGTTGAATACGTGGCTTGAGGAGTGGTGCAGCAGAGAGGGATTCAAATTCCTGGGACATTGGAACCGGTTCTGGGGGAGGTGGGACCAGTACAAACCGGACGGTCTGCACCTGGGCAGGACCGGAACCAATGTCCTAGGGGGAGTGCTTGCTAGTGCTGTTGGGGAGGATTTAAACTAATATGGCAGGGGAATGGGAACCTTTGCAGGGAGACAGAGGGGAATAAAATGGGGGCAGAAGCAAAAGATAGAAAGGAGAATACTAAAAGTGGAGGGCAGAGAAACCCAAGGCAAAAAACTAAAAGGGCCAAATTACAGCAAAATTCTAAAAGGACAAAGAGTGTTAAAAAACCAAGCCTGAAGGCTCTGAGTCTCAATGTGAGGAGCATTCGTAATAACATACAAACATAGAAAATAGGTGCAGGAGTAGGCCATTTGGCCCTTCGAGCCTGCACCACCATTCAATAAGATCATGGCTGATCATTCCCTCAGTACCCCTTTCCTGCTTTCTCTCCATACCCCTTGATCCCTTTAGCCATAAGGGCCATATCTAACACCCTCTTGAATATATCCAAAGAACTGGAATCAACAACTCTCTGCGGCAGGGAATTCCACAGGTTAACAACTCTGGGTGAAGAAGTTTCTCCTCACCTCAGTCCTAAATGGTCTACCCCTTATCCTAAGACTGTGTTCCCTGGTTCTGGACTTCCCCAACATCAGGAACATTCTTCCTGCATCTAACCTGTCCAGTCCCGTCAGAATTTTACATGTTTCTATGAGATCCCCTCTCATCCTTCTAAACTCCAGTTAGTACAGTCTCAGTCGATCCAATCTCTCCTCATATGTCACTCCTGCCATCCCGGGAATCAGTCTGGTGAACCTTCGCTGCATTCCCTCAATAGCAAGAAAGTCCTTCCTCAAATTAGGAGACCAAAACTGTACACAATATTCCAGGTGCGGCCTCACAAAGGCCCTGTACAACTGCAATAAGACCTCCCTGTTCCTATACTCAAATCCCCGAGCTATGAAGGCCAACATACCATTTGCCTTCTTCACCGCCTGCTGTACCTGCATGCCAACTTTCAATGACTGATGTACCATGACACCCAGGTCTCGTTGCACCTCCTCTTTTCCTAATCTGCCGCCATTCAGATAATATTCTGCCTTCATGTTTTTGCCAACAAAGTGGATAACCTCACATTTATCTACATTATACTTCATCTCCATGCATTTGCCCACTCACCTAACCTGTCCAAGTCACCCTGCAGCCTCTTAGCATCCTCCTCACAGCTCACACCGCCACCCAGTTTAGTGTCATCTGCAAACTTGGAGATATTACACTCAATTCCTTCATCTAAATCATTAATGTATATTGTAAAGGGCTGGGGTCCCAGCACTGAGCCCTGCGGCACTCCACTAGTCACTGCCTGCCATTCTGAAAGGGACCCGTTTATCCCGACTCTCTGCTTCCTGTCTGCCAACCAGTTCTCTATCCACATCAGTACATTACCCCCAATACCATGTGCTTTAATTTTGTACACCAATCTCTTGTGTGGGACCTTGTCAAATGCCTTTTGAAAGTCCAAATACACCACATCCACTGGTTCTCCCTTGTCCACTCTACCAGTTACATCCTCAAAAAATTCTAGAAGATTTGTCAAGCATGATTTCCTTTGACTTGGACCGATCCTGTCACTGCTTTCCAAATGCGCTGCTATTTCATCTTTATTAATTGATTCCAGCATTTTCCCCGCTACTGATGTCAGGCTAACCGGTCTATAATTACCCGTTTTCTCTCTCCCTTCTTTTTTAAAAAGTGGGGTTACATTAGCTACCCTCCTGTCCATAGGAACTGATCCACAGTCCATGGAATGTTGGAAAATAATCACCAATGCATCCACTATTTCTTGAGCCATTTCCTTAAGTACTCTGGGATGCAGACTATCAGGCCCTGGGATTTATCGCCTTCAATTTCCCTAACATCATTTCCTGACTAAGAAGGATTTCCCTCAGTTCCCCCTTCTCGCTAAACCCTCGGTCCCCTAGTATTTTCGGGAGGTTATTTGTGTCTTCCTTAGTGAAGACAAAATCAAAGTATTTGTTCAATTGGTCTGCCATTTCTTTGTTCCCCATTATGAATTCATCTGATTCTGACTGCAAGGGACCTACGTTTGTCTTCACTAATCTTTTTCTCTTCACATATCTACAGAAGCTTTTGCAGTCAGTTTTTATGTTCTCGGCAAGCTTCCTCTCATACTCTATTTTCCCCCTCCTAATTATACCCTTTGTCCTCCTCTGCTGAATTCTAAATTTCTCCCAGTTCTCAGGTTTGCTGCTTTTTCTGGCCAATTTATATGCCTCTTCCTTGGATTTAACACTATCCCTAATTTCCCTTGTTAGCCACCTTCCCTTTTTTATTCTTACTCCAGACAGGGATGTACAATTGTTGAAGTTCATCCATGTGATCTTTAAATGTTTGTCGTTGCTTATCCACCCTCAACCCTTTAAGCATCATTCTCCAGTCTATTGTAGCCAATTCACGTCTCATACCATCAAAGTTACCTTTCTTTAAGTTCAGGACCCTAGTCTCTGAATTAACTGTGTCACTCTTCCCCAAAGGGCCTCGCACGACAAGATTGCTAATTAGTCCCTTCTCATTACACATCACCCAGTCTAGGATGGCCAGCTCTCTAGTTGGTTCCTCGACATATTGGTCTAGAAAACCATCCCTAATACACTCCAGGAAATCCTCCTCCACCGCATTACGACCAGTTTGGTTAGCCCAATCAATATGTAGATTAAAGTCGCCCATGATAACTGCTGTACCTTTATTGCACACATCCCTTATTTCTTGTTTGCTGCTGTCCCCAACCTCACTACTACTGTTTGGAGGTCTGTACACAACTCCCACTAACGTTTTTTGCCCTTTGGTGTTTTGCAGCTCTACCCATATAGATTCCACATCATCCAAGCTAATGTCTTTCCTAACTATTGCGTGAATGTCCTCTTTAACCAGAAACGCTACCCCCACCTCCTTTTCTTTTCTGTCTATCCTTCCTGAATATTGAATACCCCTGTGTATTGAGTTCCCAGCCTTGGTTACCCTGGAGCCATGTCTCCGTGATCCCAATTACATCATATCCGTTAACATCTATCTCTGCAGTTAATTCATCCACCTTATTCTGAATGCTCCTCGCATTGAGGCACAGAGCCTTCAGGCTTGTTTTTTTAACACTCTTTGTCCTTTTAGAATTATGCTGTAATGTGGCCCTTTTTGATTTTTGCCCTTGATTTCTCTGCCCTTCACTCGTTTTTCTCCTTCCTACCTTTTGCCTCTGACCCCTTTTTACTTCCCTCTGTCTCCCTGCATAGATTCCCATCCCCCTGCCATATTAGTTTAACTCCTCCCCAACAGCACTAGCAAACACCCCCCCCCCCCCGAGGACATTGGTTCTGGTCCTGCCCAGGTGCAGACCGTCCGGTTTGTACCTCCCCCAGAACCGGTTCCAGTGTCCCAGGAATTTGAATCCCTCCCTGCTGCACCACTGCTCAAGCCACGTATTCATCTGAGCTATTCTCGAGTATTGTTGGAGCTGCACTCATCAAGGCAAGTGGAGAGTGTTCCATCACACTCCTGACTTGTGCCTTGTAGATGGTGGGGGGGCTTTGGGGAGTCAGGAGGTGAGACACTCACCACAAAATACCCAGCCTCTGACCCGCTCTTGTAGCCACAGTATTTATGTGGCTGGTCCATGGTGACCCCCAGGAGGTCGATGTTCCGTCATTTAGTTACATCTGGATCCAAACCGCATTTACCCACCTTGTTGTGCAAACCTGAAACAGAGATGTTCTCACTTACATCATCCTCATCATCCTCATCATCCTCATCATCCTCGTCATCCTCGTCCTCATCTGTATCACACTGCGGATTGCCGTACTGTGGGGCAATGGGGGGGCCCGCGACACTATCCCTCTCCTCAATAGCCAATCTAGCCAGCTGGGGCGGTACAGGGGGGCCAATCAAATCACTGGAACTGTCACTATCGTCACTCTCACTCCCGCTGTCAACAGGCGAACTGCAGAGAGATAATCGACAATTAGCGACCAGGCATACACACACACAGCCCCCGACACACACACAGCCCCCGACACACACACAGCCCCCGACACACACACACACACACACACACACACACACACACAGCCCCGACACACACACACACACACACAGCCCCCGACACACACACACACAGCCCCCGACACACACACACACACACACAGCCCCCGACACACACACACACACAGCCCCCGACACACACAGACACACACACACAGCCCCCGACACACACACAGCCCCCGACACACATACACACAGCCCCTGACACACATACACACAGCACACACACACACACAGCCCCCGACACACACACACAGCCCCCGACACACACATAGCCCCCGACACACACACACACAGCCCCCGACACACACACAGCCCACGACACACACACACACACAGCCCCCGACACACACACACACACAGCCCCCGACACACACACACACAGCCCCCGACACACACACACACACACACAGCCCCCGACACACACACACACACACACAGCCCCCGACACACACACACACACAGCCCCCGACACACACAGACACACACACACAGCCCCCGACACACACACAGCCCCCGACACACATACACACAGCCCCCGACACACATACACACAGCACACACACACACACAGCCCCCGACACACACACACAGCCCCCGACACACACATAGCCCCCGACACACACACACACAGCCCCCGACACACACACAGCCCACGACACACACACACACACAGCCCCCGACACACACACACACACAGCCCCCGACACACACACAGCCCCCGACACACACACAGCCCCGACACACACACACGCACAGCCCCCGACACACACACACGCACACAGCCCCCGACACACACACAGCCCCCGACACACACACAGCCCCCGACACACACACAGCTCCCGACACACACACAGCCCCCGACACACACACAGCCCCCGACACACACACACACACACACACACACACACACACACACACACACACACACACAGCCCCCGACACACACACAGCCCCCGACACACACACACAGCCCCCGACACACACACACACACACAGCCCCCGACACACACACACACACACACAGCCCCCGACACACACACACACATCCCGACACACACACACACACACACAGCCCCCGACACACACACAGCCCCCGACACACACACACACACAGCCCCCGACACACACACACACACACACAGCCCCCGACACACACACACACACAGCCCCCGACACACACACACACACAGCCCCCGACACACACACACACACACACACACACACACAGCCCCCGACACATACACACAGCCCCCGACACACACACGCACACAGCCCCCGACACACACAAACACAGCCCCCGACACACACACACACACACACAGCCCCCGACACACACACACACACAGCCCCCGACACACACAGACACACACACACAGCCCCCGACACACACACAGCCCCCGACACACATACACACAGCCCCTGACACACATACACACAGCACACACACACACACAGCCCCCGACACACACACACAGCCCCCGACACACACACAGCCCACGACACACACACACACACAGCCCCCGACACACACACACACACAGCCCCCGACACACACACAGCCCCCGACACACACACAGCCCCCGACACACAGACACACACACACAGCCCCCGACACACACACAGCCCCCGACACACATACACACAGCCCCTGACACACATACACACAGCACACACACACACACAGCCCCCGACACACACACAGCCCCCGACACACATACACACAGCCCCCAACACACATACACACAGCACACACACACACACACACACACACACAGCCCACGACACACACACACAGCCCCCGACACACACATAGCCCCCGACACACACACACACAGCCCCCGACACACACACAGCCCACGACACACACACACACACAGCCCCCGACACACACACAGCCCCCGACACACACACAGCCCCCGACACACACACACGCACAGCCCCCGACACACACACACGCACACAGCCCCAGCTGTTTACACTGTACATTAATGATTTAGATGAGGGGATTGAGTGTAGTATCTCCAAGTTTGCGGATGACACTAAGTTTGGTGGCAGTGTGAGCTGCGAGGAGGATGCTGTGAGGCTGCAGAGCGACTTGGATAGGTTAGGTGAGTGGGCAAATGCATGGCAGATGAAGTATAATGTGGATAAATGTGAGGTTATCCACTTTGGTGGTAAAAACAGAGAGACAGACTATTATCTGAATGGTGACAGATTAGGAAAAGGGGAGGTGCAAAGAGACCTGGGTGTCATGGTACATCAGTCATTGAAGGTTGGCATGCAGGTGCAGCAGGCGGTTAAGAAAGCAAATGGCATGTTGGCCTTCATAGCAAGGGGATTTGAGTACAGGGGCAGGGAGGTGTTGCTACAGTTGTACAGGGCATTGGTGAGGCCACACCTGGAGTATTGTGTACAGTTTTGGTCTCCTAACCTGAGGAAGGACATTCTTGCTATTGAGGGAGTGCAGCGAAGGTTCACCAGACTGATTCCCGGGATGGCGGGACTGACCTATCAAGAAAGACTGGATCAACTGGGCTTGTATTCACTGGAGTTCAGAAGAATGAGAGGGGACCTCATAGAAACATATAAAATTCTGACGGGGTTAGACAGGTTAGATGCAGGAAGAATGTTCCCAATGTTGGGGAAGTCCAGAACCAGGGGTCACAGTCTAAGGATAAGGGGTAAGCCATTTAGGACCGAGATGCGGAGGAACTTCTTCACCCAGAGAGTGGTGAACCTGTGGAATTCTCTACCACAGAAAGTTGTTGAGGCCAATTCACTAAATATATTCAAAAAGGAGTTAGATGAGGTCCTTACTGCTAGGGGGATCAAGGGGTATGGCGAGAAAGCAGGAATGGGGTACTGAAGTTGAATGTTCAGCCATGAACTCATTGAATGGCGGTGCAGGCTAGAAGGGCCGAATGGCCTACTCCTGCACCTATTTTCTATGTTTCTATGTTTCTATGACACACACACAGCCCCCGACACACACACAGCACCCGACACACACACAGCTCCCGACACACACACAGCCCCCGACACACACACACACACACACACACACACACACAGCCCCCGACACACACACAGCCCCCGACACACACACACAGCCCCCGACACACACACACACCCCGACACACACACACAGCCCCCATCACACACACACACACAGTCCCCGACACACACACACAGTCCCCGACACACACACAGCCACCGACACACACACACACACAGTCCACGACACACACACACACAGTCCCCGACACACACACACAGTCCCCGACACACACACACCCCTACACACACACAGCCCCCGACATACATACACAGCCCCCGACACACACACACACAGCCCCCGACACACAAACACACACAGCCCCCGACACACACACACACACAGCCCCCGACACACACACACACACAGCCCCCGACACACACACACACACAGCCCCCGACACACACACACACACAGCCCCCGACACACACACACCCCTACACACACACAGCCCCCGACATACATACACAGCCCCCGACACACACACACACAGCCCCCGACACACAAACACACACAGCCCCCGACACACACACACACACAGCCCCCGACACACACACACACACAGCCCCCGACACACACACACACACAGCCCCCGACACACACACACACACAGCCCCCGACACACACACACACACAGCCCCCGACACACACACACACACAGCCCCCGACACACACACACACAGCCCCCGACACACACACACAGCCCCCGTCACACACAGTCCCCGACACACACAGTCCCCGACACACACACACCCCTACACACACACAGCCCCCGACATACATACACAGCCCCCGACACACACACACACACAGCCCCCGACACACACACACACACAGCCCCCGACACACACACACACACAGCCCCCGACACACACACACACAGCGCCCGACACACACACACCCCTACACACACACACCCCTACACACACACACCCCTACACACACACACCCCTACACACACACACCCCTACACACACACACCCCTACACACACACACCCCTACACACACACACCCCTACACACACACACCCCTACACACACACACCCCTACACACACAGAGCCCCCGACATACATACAGAGCCCCCGACACACACACAGCCCCCGACACACACACACACACACAGCCCCCGACACACACACACACACACACAGCCCCCGACACACACACACACATCCCGACACACACACACACACACACAGCCCCCGACACACACACAGCCCCCGACACACACACACACACAGCCCCCGACACACACACACACACAGCCCCCGACACACACACACACACAGCCCCCGACACACACACACACACACACACACACACACAGCCCCCGACACATACACACAGCCCCCGACACACACACGCACACAGCCCCCGACACACACAAACACAGCCCCCGACACACACACACACAGCCCCCGACACACACACACACAGCCCCCGACACACACACACAGCCCCCCGACACACAAACACACACAGCCCCCGACACACACACACACAGCCCCCGACACACACACACACACACACACACACACACAGCCCCCGACCCGACACACACACACAGCCCCCGACACACACACACTCCCCGACACACACACACACACAGCCCCCGACACACACATAGCCCCCGACACACACACACACACACAGCCCCCGACACACACACACACAGCCCCCGACACACACACACACACACACACAGCCCCCGACACACACACAGCCCCCGACACACACACACGCACAGCCCCCGACACACACACACGCACAGCCCCCGACACACACACACGCACAGCCCCCGACACACACACACGCACAGCCCCCGACACACACACGCACAGCCCCCGACACACACACGCACACACACACACACACACACAGCCCCCGACACACACACACACACAGCCCCCGACACACACACACACACAGCCCCCGACACACACACACACAGTCCCCGACACACACACAGCCACCGACACACACACACACAGCCCCCGACACACACACACACAGCCTCCGACACACACACACACACACAGTCCCCGACACACACACACCCCTACACACACACACCCCTAGACATACATACAGAGCCCCCGACACACACACACAGTCCCCGACACACACACACACACAGCCCCCGACACACACACACACACAGCCCCCGACACACACACACACACAGCCCCCGACACACACACACACACAGCCCCCGACACACACACACACACACAGCCCCCGACACACACACACAGCCCCCGACACACACACACAGCCCCCGACACACACACACAGCCCCCGACACACACACAACCCCCGACACACACACACACACAGCCCCCGACACACACACACACAGCCCCCGACACACACACACAGCCCCCGACACACACACACAGCCCCCGACACACACACACACACACACACACACAGCCCCCGACACACACACACAGCCCCCGACACACACACACAGCCCCCGACACACACACACACACATACACACACAGCCCCCGATACACACACACACACACAGCCCCCGACACACACACACACACAGCCCCCGACACACACACACACAGCCACCGACACACACACACACACACACAGCCCCCGACACACAAACACACACAGCCCCCGACACACACACACAGCCACCGACACACACACACAGCCACCGACACACACACAGCCCCCGACACACACACACACAGTCCCCGACACACACACACACAGTCCCCGACACACACACACACACACACACACAGTCCCCGACACACACACACAGTCCCCGACACACACACACCCCTACACACACACACCCCTACACACACACAGCCCCCGACATACATACACAGCCCCCGACACACACACACAGCCCCCGACACACACACACAGCCCCTGACACACACACAGCCCCCGACACACACACAGCTCCCGACACACACACACACACACAGCCCCCGACACACACACACAGCCCCCGACACACACACACACAGCCCCCGACACACACACACACAGCCCCCGACACACACACACACAGCCCCCGACACACACACACAGCCCCCGACACACACGCACACACAGCCCCTGACACACACACACACAGCCCCCGACACACACACACACAGCCCCCGACACACACACACAAACACAGCCCCCGACACGCACACAGCCCCCGACACACAAACACACACAGCCCCCGACACACCCACACACACAGCCCCCGACACACCCACACACACAGCCCCCGACACACACACACAGCCCCCGACACACACACACAGCCCCCGACACACACACACACACAGCCCCCGAGACACATACATACACACACACACAGCCCCCGACACACACACACACAGCCCCCGACAAACACACACACAGCCCCCGACACACACACACACACACACAGACCCCGACACACACACACACACACACAGCCCCTGACACACACACACAGCCCCCGACACACACACACTCACACAGCCCCCGACACACACACACAGCCCCCGACACACACACACACACACAGCCCCCGACACACACACACAGCCCCCGACACACACACACACAGCCCCCGACACACACACACACAGCCCCCGACACACACACACACAGCCCCCGACACACACACACACAGCCCCCGACACACACACACACACAGACCCCGACACACACACAGCCCCCGACACACACACACACAGCCCCCGACACACACACACACAGCCCCCGACACACACACACACAGCCCCCGACACACAAACACACAGCCCCCGACACACAAACACACAGCCCCCGACACACACACACAGCCCCCGACACACACACACACACACAGCCCCCGACACACACACAGCCCCCGACACACACACAGCCCCCGACACACACACAGCCCCCGACACACACACACACACACAGCCCCCGACACACACACACACAGCCCCCGACACACACACACAGCCCCCGACACACACACACACATAGCCCCCAACACAAACACACACATAGCCATCAACACACACACACACACAGCCCCCGACACACACACACACAGCCCCCGACATACACACACACACACACAGCCCCCGACATACAAACACAGCCCCCGACACACAAACACACACAGCCCCCGACACACACACACACACACAAACACACACACTGCCCCTGACACACACACACAGCCCCCGACACACACACACAGCCCCCGACACACACACACATACACAGCCCCCGACACACACAGCCCCCGACACACACAGCCCCCGACACACACACAAACACACACACTGCCCCTGACACACACACACAGCCCCCGACACACACACAGCCCCCGACACACATACACACAGCCCCCGACACACATACACACAGCACACACACACACACACAGCCCACGACACACACATAGCCCCCGACACACACATAGCCCCCGACACACACACAGCCCCCGACACACACACACACAGCCCACGACACACACACACACACAGCCCCCGACACACACACACACACAGCCCCCGACACACACACAGCCCCCGACACACACACAGCCCCCGACACACACACAGCCCCCGACACACACACACACACACAGCCCCCGACACACACACACACACACACACACACACAGCCCCCGACACACACACAGCCCCCGACACACACACACGCACTGCCCCCGACACACACACACGCACGCACAGCCCCCGACACACACACACACAGCCCCCGACACACACACACACACAGCCCCCGACACACACACACAGCCGACACACACACACACAGCCCCCGACACACACACACACGCAGCCCCCGACACACACACACAGCCCCCGACACACACACACCCCTACACACACAGCCTCCGACACACACAGCCTCCGACACACACACACAGCCCCCGACACACAACACACACAGCCCCCGACACACACACACACAGCCCCCGACACACACACACACACACAGCCCGACACACGCACACACAGCCCCCGACACACACACACACACACAGCCCCCGACACACACACAGACACACACAGCCCCCGACACACACACACAGCCCCCGACACACACACAGCCCCCAACACACACACACACAGCCCCCGACACACACACACACAGCCCCCGACACACACACACAGCCCCCGACACACACACACAGCCCCCGACACACACACACAGCCCCCGACACACACACACACACAGCCCCCGACACACACACACACAGCCCCCGACACACACACACACCCCTACACACACACACCCCTACACACACACAGCCCCCGACACACACACACAGCCCCCGACACACATACACACAGCACACACACACACACACACACAGCCCACGACACACACACACAGCCCCCGACACACACATAGCCCCCGACACACACATAGCCCCCGACACACACACACACAGCCCCCGACACACACACAGCCCACGACACACACACACACACAGCCCCCGACACACACACACACACAGCCCCCGACACACACACAGCCCCCGACACACACACACGCACACAGCCCCCGACACACACACAGCCCCCGACACACACACACACACACAGCCCCCGACACACACACACACACACACAGCCCCCGACACACACACAGCCCCCGACACACACACACGCACTGCCCCCGACACACACACACACACGCACAGCCCCCGACACACACACACACAGCCCCCGACACACACACACACACGCAGCCCCCGACACACACACACACGCAGCCCCCGACACACACACACAGCCCCCGACACACACACACCCCTACACACACAGCCCCCGACACACACACACAGCCCCCGACACACACACACACACACACACACAGCCCGACACACGCACACACAGCCCCCGACACACACACACACACAGCCCCCGACACACACACAGACACACAGCCCCCGACACACACACAGACACACACAGCCCCCGACACACACACAGACACACACAGCCCCCGACACACACACACAGCCCCCGACACACACACAGCCCCCGACACACACACACACAGCCCCCGACACACACACACACAGCCCCCGACACACACACACAGCCCCCGACACACACACACACACAGCCCCCGACACACACACACACACAGCCCCCGACACACACACACACCCCTACACACACACACCCCTACACACACACAGCCTCCGACACACACACACAGCCCCCGACACACACACACAGCCCCCGACACACACACACAGCCACCGACACACACACACACAGCCCCCGACACACACACACACAGTCCCCGACACACACACCCCTACACACACACAGCCCCCGACATACATACACAGCCCCCGAAACACAAACACAGCCCCCGACACACAAACAGTCCCCGACACACACACACACACACAGCCCCTGACACACACACACAGCCCCCGACACACACACACACACAAACACAGCCCCCGACACACACACACAGCCCCCGACACACACACACACAGCCCCCGACACACACACACACACAGCCACCGACACACACACACAGCTCCCGACACACACGCACACACAGCCCCCGACACACACGCACACACAGCCCCTGACACACACACACACAGCCCCCGACACACAAACACACACAGCCCCCGACACACTCACACACACAGCCCCCGACACACTCACACACACAGCCCCCGACACACACACACAGCCCCCGACACACATACATACACACACACACAGCCCCCGACACACACACACACCCCGACACACACACAGCCCCCGACACACACACACACAGCCCCCGACACACACACACACAGCCCCCGACACACAAACACACACAGCCCCCGACACACTCACACACACAGCCCCCGACACACACACAGCCCCCGACACACACACACAGCCCCCGACACACATACATACACACACACACAGCCCCCGACACACACACACACCCACAGCCCCCGACACACACACACACCCCGACACACACACAGCCCCCGACACACACACACAGCCCCCGACACACACACACACAGCCCCCGACACACACACACACACACACAGCCCCCGACACACACACACAGCCCCCGACACACACACACACAGCCCACGACACACACACACACAGCCCCCGACACACACACACACAGCCCCCGACACACACACACACACAGCCCCCGACACACACACACACACAGCCCCCGACACACACACACACAGCCCCCGACACACACACACACAGCCCCCGACACACACACACAGCCCCCGACACACACACACACACACCCCGACACACACACACACACACACCCCCCGACACACACACACTCACACAGCCCCTGACACACACACACACACAGCCCCCGACACACACACACACAGCCCCCGACACACACACACACAGCCCCCGACACACACACACACACAGCCCCCGACACACACACACACACACAGCCCCCAACACACACACACAGCCCCCGACACACACACACACAGCCCCTGACACACACAGCCCCCGACACACACACACACAGCCCCCGACACACACACACACAGCCCCCGACACACACACACACACAGCCCCCGACACACACACACACACAGCCCCCGACACACACACACACACAGACCCCGACACACACACACACACAGACCCCGACACACACACACACACAGACCCCGACACACACACACACACACACACACAGCCCCCAACACACACACACAGCCCCCAACACACACACACAGCCCCCGACACACACACACACACCCCGACACACACACACACACACACACCCCCCCCGACACACACACACAGCCCCCGACACACACACACACACAGCCCCCGACACACACACACACACAGCCCCCGACACACACACACACACAGCCCCCGACACACACACACACACAGCCCCCGACACACACACAGCCCCCGACACACACACACACAGCCCCCGACACACACACACACAGCCCCCGACACACACACACACACACACAGACCCCGACACACACACACCCCGACACACACACAGCCCCCGACACACACACACACAGCCCCCGACACACACACACAGCCCCCGACACACACACACACAGCCCCCGACACACACACACACAGCCCCCGACACACACACACAGCCCCCGACACACACACACACATAGCCCCCAACACACACACACACATAGCCCCCAACACACACACACAGCCCCCGACATACAAACACAGCCCCCGACACACAAACACACACAGCCCCCGACACACACAGCCCCCGACACACACACACATACACAGCCCCCGACACACACACACATACACAGCCCCCGACACACACACACACACACACACAGCCCCCGACACACACACACACAGCCCCCGACACACACACACACAGCCCCCGACACACACACACAGCCCCCGACACACACACACACACACACACACACACAGCCCCCGACACACACACACAGCCCCCGACACACACACACACAGCCCCCGACACACACACACACACAGCCCCCGACACACACACCCCTACACACACACAGCCCCCGACATACATACACAGCCCCCGAAACACAAACACAGCCCCCGACACACAAACAGTCCCCGACACACACACACACACACAGCCCCTGACACACACACACAGCCCCCGACACACACACACACACAAACACAGCCCCCGACACACACACACAGCCCCCGACACACACACACACAGCCCCCGACACACACACACACAGCCACCGACACACACACACAGCTCCCGACACACACGCACACACAGCCCCCGACACACACGCACACACAGCCCCTGACACACACACACACACACAGCCCCCGACACACAAACACACACAGCCCCCGACACACTCACACACACAGCCCCCGACACACACACACAGCCCCCGACACACACACACAGCCCCCGACACACATACATACACACACACACAGCCCCCGACACACACACACACCCCGACACACACACAGCCCCCGACACACACACACAGCCCCCGACACACACACACACAGCCCCCGACACACACACACACACACACACAGCCCCCGACACACACACACAGCCCCCGACACACACACACACAGCCCACGACACACACACACACACAGCCCCCGACACACACACACACACAGCCCCCGACACACACACACACAGCCCCCGACACACACACACACAGCCCCCGACACACACACACAGCCCCCGACACACACACACACACACCCCGACACACACACACACACACACCCCCCGACACACACACACTCACACAGCCCCTGACACACACACACACACAGCCCCCGACACACACACACAGCCCCCGACACACACACACACACAGCCCCCGACACACACATACACAGCCCCCGACACACACACACACACAGCCCCCAACACACACACAGCCCCCGACACACACACACACACAGACCCCGACACACACACACACACACACACAGCCCCCAACACACACACACAGCCCCCGACACACACACACACAGCCCCCGACACACACACACACACACCCCGACACACACACACACACACACACCCCCCCCGACACACACACACAGCCCCCGACACACACACACACACAGCCCCCGACACACACACACACACAGCCCCCGACACACACACACACACAGCCCCCGACACACACACACACAGCCCCCGACACACACACACACAGCCCCCGACACACACACACACAGCCCCCGACACACACACACACAGCCCCCGACACACACACACACACACAGACCCCGACACACACACACCCCGACACACACACAGCCCCCGACACACACACACACAGCCCCCGACACACACACACAGCCCCCGACACACAAACACACAGCCCCCGACACACACACACACACACAGCCCCCGACACACACACAGCCCCCGACACACACACACACACACACACAGCCCCCGACACACACACACACAGCCCCCGACACACACACACAGCCCCCGACACACACACACACATAGCCCCCAACACACACACACACATAGCCCCCAACACACACACACAGCCACCGACATACAAACACAGCCCCCGACACACAAACACACACAGCCCCCGACACACACAGCCCCCGACACACACACACACACACACAAACACACACACTGCCCCTGACACACACACACAGCCCCCGACACACACACACAGCCCCCGACACACACACACATACACAGCCCCCGACACACACACACACACACACAGCCCCCGACACACACACACACAGCCCCCGACACACACACACACAGCCCCCGACACACACACACACACACACACACACACACACACAGCCCCCGACACACACACACAGCCCCCGACACACACACACACAGCCCCCGACACACACACACACACAGCCCCCGACACACACACACCGACACACACACACACACCGACACACACACACACACACACACACACACAGCCCCCGACACACACACACACCCCGACACACACACACACACACACACACAGCCCCCGACACACACACACACACAGCCCCCGACACACACACACACACAGCCCCCGACACACACACACAGCCCCCGACACACACACACACAGCCGACACACACACACACGCAGCCCCCGACACACACACACACGCAGCCCCCGACACACACACACACACAGCCCCCGACACACACACAGCCCTACACACACACAGCCCTACACACACACAGCCCTACACACACACACCCCTACACACACAGCCCCCGACATACATACAGAGCCCCCGACACACACACACAGCCCCTGACACACAAACACACACAGTCCCCGACACACACACACACACACAGCCCCTGACACACACACACAGCCCCCGACACACACACACAGCCCCCGACACACACACACAGCCCCCGACACACACACACAGCCCCCGACACACACACACACAGCCCCCGACACACACACACACAGCCCCCGACACACACACACACAGCCCCCGACACACACACACACACACACAGCCCCCGACACACACACACACACACAGCCCCCGACACACACACACACCCCTACACACACACACCCCTACACACACACAGCCCCCGACACACACACACACAGCCCCCGACACACACACACACAGCCCCCGACACACACACACACACAGCCCCCGACACACACACACACACAGCCCCCGACACACACACACACAGCCCCCGACACACACACACACAGCCCCCGACACACACACACACACACAGCCCCCGACACACACACACACCCCTACACACACACACCCCTACACACACACACCTCTACACACACACAGCCCCCGACACACACACAGCCCCCGACACACACACACAGCCCCCGACACACACACAGCCCCCGACACACACACACAGCCCCCGACACACACACACAGCCCCCGACACACACACACAGCCCCCGACACACACACACACAGCCCCCGACACACACACACAGCCCCCGACACACACACACACAGCCCCCGACACACACACACACAGCCCCCGACACACACACACACACACAGCCCCCGACACACACACAGCCCCCGACACACACACACAGCCCCCGACACACACACACAGCCCCCGACACACACACACACACAGCCCCCAACACACACACACAGCCCCCGACACACACACACACACACACACACAGCCCCCGACACACACACACACAGTCCCCGACACACACACACACAGTCCCCGACACACACACACACAGTCCCCGACACACACACCCCTACACACACACAGCCCCCGACATACATACACAGCCCCCGACACACAAACACAGCCCCCGACACACAAACAGTCCCCGACACACACACACACACACAGCCCCTGACACACACACACAGCCCCCGACACACACACACACACACACACACACACACACAGCCCCCGACACACACACGCAGCCCCCGACACACACACGCAGCCCCCGACACACACACGCAGCCCCCGACACACACACACACACAGCCCCCGACACACACACACACAGCCACCGACACACACACACAGCTCCCGACACACACACACACAGCCCCCGACACACACAGCCCCTGACACACACACACAAACACAGCCCCCGACACACACACAGCCCCCGACACACAAACACACACAGCCCCCGACACACACACACAGCCCCCGACACACCCACACACACAGCCCCCGACACACACACACAGCCCCCGACACACACACACACACAGCCCCCGACACACACACACACACAGCCCCCGACACACATACATACACACACACACAGCCCCCAACACACACACACACCCCGACACACACACACAGCCCCCGACACACACACACAGCCCCCGACACACACACACAGCCCCCGACACACACACACACAGCCCCCGACACACACACACAGCCCCCGACACACAGCCCCCGACACACACACACAGCCCCTGACACACACACACACAGCCCCCGACACACACACACACAGCCCCCGACACACACACACACACACAGCCCCCTACACACACACACACACAGCCCCCGACACACACACACACAGCCCCCGACACACACACATACACACACACAGCCCCCGACACACACACACACAGCCCCCGACACACACACACACAGCCCCCGACACACATACACACACACCCCGACACACACACACACACACCCCGACACACACACACTCACACAGCCCCTGACACACACACACACACACAGCCCCCGACACACACACACACAGCCCCCGACACACACACACACAGCCCCCGACACACACACACACAGCCCCCGACACACACACACACAGCCCCCGACACACACACACACAGCCCCCGACACACACACACACAGCCCCCGACACACACACACACACAGCCCCCGACACACACACACACACAGCCCCCGACACACACACACACACAGCCCCCGACACACACACACACACAGACCCCGACACACACACACACAGCCCCCGACACACACACACAGCCCCCGACACACACACACACACACACCCCGACACACACACACACACACACCCCCCGACACACACACACTCACACAGCCCCCGACACACACACACACACAGCCCCCGACACACACACACACACACAGCCCCCGACACACAAACACACAGCCCCCGACACACACACACACAGCCCCCGACACACACACACACAGCCCCCGACACACACACACACACACACAGCCCCCGACACACACACAGCCCCCGACACACACACAGCCCCCGACACACACACACACACACACAGCCCCCGACACACACACAGCCCCCGACACACACACACACACACGCACAGACCCCGACACACACACACCCCGACACACACACAGCCCCCGACACACACACACACAGCCCCCGACACACACACACAGCCCCCGACACACAAACACACAGCCCCCGACACACAAACACACAGCCCCCGACACACACACAGCCCCCGACACACACACAGCCGACACACACACAGCCCCCGACACACACACAGCCCCCGACACACACACAGCCCCCGACACACACACACACACACAGCCCCCGACACACACACATAGCCCCCAACACACACACACACATAGCCCCCAACACACACACACACACAGCCCCGACATACAAACACAGCCCCCGACACACAAACACACACAGCCCCCGACACACACACACATACACAGCCCCCGACACACACACACACACACAGCCCCGACACACACACACACACACAGCCCCCGACACACACACACACAGCCCCCGACACACACACACACACAGCCCCCGACACACACACACAGCCCCCGACACACACACACACAGCCCCCGACACACACACACACACCCCGACACACACACACACACACACACAGCCCCTGACACACACACACACACACAGCCCCCGACACACACACACACACAGCCCCCGACACACACACACAACCCCCGACACACACACACAGCCCCCGACACACACACACACAGCCGACACACACACACACAGCCCCCGACACACACACACACGCAGCCCCCGACACACACACACACACAGCCCCCGACACACACACACCCCGACACACACACACCCCGACACACACACACCCCTACACACACACACCCCTACACACACACACCCCTACACACACACACCCCTACACACACACAGCCCCCGACATACATACAGAGCCCCCGACACACACACACAGCCCCCGACACACAAACACACACAGTCCCCGACACACACACACACACACACACACACACAGCCCCTGACACACACACACAGCCCCTGACACACACACACAGCCCCTGACACACACACACAGCCCCTGACACACACACACAGCCCCAGACACACACACACAGCCCCAGACACACACACACAGCCCCCGACACACACACACAGCCCCGACACACACACACAGCCCCCGACACACACACACAGCCCCCGACACACACACACAGCCCCCGACACACACACACAGCCCCCGACACACACACACACACAGCCCCCGACACACACACACACACAGCCCCCGACACACATACATACACACACACACAGCCCCCGACACACACACACACACAGCCCCCGACACACACACACAGCCCCCGACACACACACACAGCCCCCGACACACACACACAGCCCCCGACACACACACACAGCCCCCGACACACACACACAGCCCCCGACACACACACACAGCCCCCGACACACACACACAGCCCCCGACACACACACACAGCCCCCGACACACAGCCCCCGACACACACACACAGCCCCTGACACACACACACACACAGCCCCCGACACACACACACACACACAGCCCCCTACACACACACACACACAGCCCCCGACACACACACACACAGCCCCCGACACACACACATACACACACACAGCCCCCGACACACACACACACACACACAGCCCCCGACACACACACACACAGCCCCCGACACACACACACAGCCCCCGACACACATGCACACACACCCCGACACACACACACTCACACAGCCCCTGACACACACACACACACAGCCCCCGACACACACACACACAGCCCCCGACACACACACACACAGCCCCCGACACACACACACACAGCCCCCGACACACACACACACAGCCCCCGACACACACACACACAGCCCCCGACACACACACACACAGCCCCCGACACACACACACACACAGCCCCCGACACACACACACACAGCCCCCGACACACACACACACAGCCCCCGACACACACACACACACAGCCCCCGACACACACACACACACAGACCCCGACACACACACACACACCCCGACACACACACACACACCCCGACACACACACACACACACACCCCCCGACACACACACACTCACACAGCCCCCGACACACACACACACACAGCCCCCGACACACACACACACACACAGCCCCCGACACACAAACACACAGCCCCCGACACACACACACACAGCCCCCGACACACACACACACACACACAGCCCCCGACACACACACAGCCCCCGACACACACACACACACACACAGCCCCCGACACACACACACACAGCCCCCGACACACACACACACACAGCCCCCGACACACACACACACAGCCCCCGACACACACACACACAGCCCCCGACACACACACACACAGCCCCCGACACACACACACACATCCCCCGACACACACACACACACACAGCCCCCGACACACACACACACCCCTACACACACACACCCCTACACACACACACCTCTACACACACACAGCCCCCGACACACACACAGCCCCCGACACACACACACACACACACAGACCCCGACACACACACACCCCGACACACACACAGCCCCCGACACACACACACACAGCCCCCGACACACACACACAGCCCCCGACACACAAACACACAGCCCCCGACACACAAACACACAGCCCCCGACACACACACAGCCCCCGACACACACACAGCCCCCGACACACACACAGCCGACACACACACAGCCCCCGACACACACACAGCCCCCGACACACACACAGCCCCCGACACACACACACACACACAGCCCCCGACACACACACACAGCCCCCAACACACACACATAGCCCCCAACACACACACACACATACACACAGCCCCCGACATACAAACACAGCTCCCGACACACAAACACACACAGCCCCCGACACACACACACATACACAGCCCCCGACACACACACACACACACAGCCCCGACACACACACACACACACACAGCCCCCGACACACACACACACAGCCCCCGACACACACACACACACACACACACACAGCCCCCGACACACACACACAGCCCCCGACACACACACACACAGCCCCCGACACACACACACACACACAGCCCCCGACACACACACACACCCCGACACACACACACACACACACACAGCCCCTGACACACACACACACACACAGCCCCCGACACACACACACACACAGCCCCCGACACACACACACAACCCCCGACACACACACACAGCCCCCGACACACACACACACACACACAGCCCCCGACACACACACACACAGCCGACACACACACACACAGCCCCCGACACACACACACACGCAGTCCCCGACACACACACACACACAGCCCCCGACACACACACACCCCGACACACACACACCCCTACACACACACACCCCTACACACACACACCCCTACACACACACAGCCCCCGACATACATACAGAGCCCCCGACACACACACACAGCCCCCGACACACAAACACACACAGTCCCCGACACACACACACACACACACACACAGCCCCTGACACACACACACAGCCCCTGACACACACACACAGCCCCTGACACACACACACAGCCCCAGACACACACACACAGCCCCAGACACACACACACAGCCCCAGACACACACACACAGCCCCCGACACACACACACAGCCCCCGACACACACACACAGCCCCCGACACACACACACAGCCCCCGACACACACACACAGCCCCCGACACACACACACAGCCCCCGACACACACACACAGCCCCCGACACACACACACAGCCCCCGACACACACACACAGCCCCCGACACACACACACAGCCCCCGACACACACACACAGCCCCCGACACACACACACAGCCCCCGACACACACACACAGCCCCCGACACACACACACAGCCCCCGACACACACACACAGCCCCCGACACACACACACAGCCCCCGACACACACACACAGCCCCCGACACACACACACAGCCCCCGACACACACACACAGCCCCCGACACACACACACAGCCCCCGACACACACACACAGCCCCCGACACACACACACAGCCCCCGACACACACACACAGCCCCCGACACACACACACAGCCCCCGACACACACACACAGCCCCCGACACACACACACAGCCCCCGACACACACACACAGCCCCCGACACACACACACAGCCCCCGACACACACACACAGCCCCCGACACACAAACAGTCCCCGACACACAAACAGTCCCCGACACACACACACAGCCCCCGACACACACACACAGCCCCCGACACACACACACAGCCCCCGACACACACACACAGCCCCCGACACACACACACAGCCCCCGACACACACACACAGCCCCCGACACACACACACAGCCCCCGACACACACACACACAGCCACCGACACACACACACAGCTCCCGACACACACACACACAGCCCCCGACACACACACACACAGCCCCCGACACACACGCACACACAGCCCCTGACACACACACACACAGCCACCGACACACACACACAGCTCCCGACACACACACACACAGCCCCCGACACACACAAACACAGCCCCCGACACACACACAGCCCCCGACACACACACAGCCCCCGACACACACACACAGCCCCCGACACACACACACAGCCCCCGACACACCCACACACACAGCCCCCGACACACACACACACACAGCCCCCGACACACAAACACACACAGCCCCCGACACACACACACACACAGCCCCCGACACACACACACACACAGCCCCCGACACACATACATACACACACACACAGCCCCCGACACACACACAGCCCCCGACACACACACACAGCCCCCGACACACACACACAGCCCCCGACACACACACACAGCCCCCGACACACACACACAGCCCCCGACACACACACACAGCCCCCGACACACACACACAGCCCCCGACACACACACACAGCCCCCGACACACACACACAGCCCCCGACACACACACACACACACAGCCCCCGACACACACACACAGCCCCCGACACACACACACACAGCCCCCGACACACACACACACACACAGCCCCCTGCACACACACACACAGCCCCCGACACACACACAGACAGCCCCCGACACACACACATACACACACACAGCCCCCGACACACACACACACACAGCCCCCGACACACACACACACACAGCCCCCGACACACACACACAGCCCCCGACACACACACACAGCCCCCGACACACACACACACACACCCCGACACACACACACACACACACACCCCGACACACACACACTCACACAGCCCCTGACACACACACACACAGCCCCCGACACACACACACACAGCCCCCGACACACACACACACAGCCCCCGACACACACACACACAGCCCCCGACACACACACACACAGCCCCCGACACACACACAGACCCCGACACACACACACACACACAGCCCCCAACAGACACACACAGCCCCCGACACACACACACACACACCCCGACACACACACACACACAGCGCCCGACACACACACACACACACACAGCCCCCGACACACACACACACAGCCCCCGACACACACACACACAGCCCCCGACACACACACACACAGCCCCCGACACACACACACACAGCCCCCGACACACACACACACAGCCCCCGACACACACACACACAGCCCCCGACACACACACACACACAGCCCCCGACACACACACACACACACACACAGACCCCGACACACACACACCCCGACACACACACAGCCCCCGACACACACACACACAGCCCCCGACACACAAACACACAGCCCCCGACACACACACACACAGCCCCCGACACACACACACACACACACACAGCCCCCGACACACACACAGCCCCCGACACACACACAGCCCCCGACACACACACAGCCCCCGACACACACACACACACACAGCCCCGACACACACACACACACACACACAGCCCCCGACACACACACACACATAGCCCCCAACACACACACACACATAGCCCCCAACACACACACACACACAGCCCCCGACATACAAACACAGCCCCCGACACACAAACACACACAGCCCCCGACACACACAGCCCCCGACACACACACACACACACAAACACACACACTGCCCCTGACACACACACACAGCCCCCGACACACACACACAGCCCCCGACACACACACACAGCCCCCGACACACACACACATACACAGCCCCCGACACACACACACACACACAGCCCCGACACACACACACACACACAGCCCCCGACACACACACACAGCCCCCGACACACACACACACAGCCCCCGACACACACACACACACACACAGCCCCCGACACACACACACACACAGCCCCTGACACACACACACACAGCCCCCGACACACACACACACACAGCACCCGACACACACACACACACACAGCCCCGACACACACACACAGCCCCCGACACACACACACACAGCCCCCGACACACACACACAGCCCCCGACACACACACACACAGCCCCCGACACACACACACACACACACACACAGCCCCCGACACACACACACACACACACACAGCCCCTGACACACACACACACAGCCCCCGACACACACACACACACAGCACCCGACACACACACACACACAGCCCCCGACACACACACACACACAGCCCCCGACACACACACACAGCCCCCGACACACACACACAGCCCCCGACACATACACACAGCCCCCGACACACACACACACGCAGCCCCCGACACACACACAGCCCCCGACACACACACACAGCCCCCGACACACAAACACACACAGCCCCCGACACACAAACACACACAGCCCCCGACACACAAACACACACAGCCCCCGACACACACACACAGCCCCCGACACACACACACAGCCCCCGACACACACACACAGCCCCCGACACACACACACAGCCCCCGACACACACACACAAACACACAGCCCCCGACACACACACACACACAGAGCCGACGACACACACACACAGCCCCCGACACACACACACACAGCCCCCGACACACACACACACAGCCCCCGACACACACACACAGAGCCCCCGACACACACACACAGAGCCCCCGACACACACACACAGCCCCCGACACACACACACAGCCCCCGACACACACACACACAGCCCTCGACACACACACACACACACACACACAGCCCCCGACACACACACACACACAGCCCCCGACACACAGTATCCGACACACACACACCCTTACACACACAGCCCCCGACACACACACACAGCCCCCGACACACACACACACACATACACACACAGCCCCCGATACACACACACACACACAGCCCCCGACACACACACACACACACACACACAGCCCCCGACACACACACACACACACACAGCCCCCGACACACACACAGCCCCCGACACACACACACAGCCCCCGACACACACACACACAGCCCCCGACACACACACACACAGTCCCCGACACACACACACACACACAGTCCCCGACACACACACACAGTCCCCGACACACACACACCCCTACACACACACACCCCTACACACACACAGCCCCCGACATACATACACAGCCCCCGACACACACACACACACACACACACACACACAGCCCCTGACACACACACACAGCCCCCGACACACACACAGCTCCCGACACACACACACAGCCCCCGACACACACACACAGCCCCCGACACACACACACACAGCCCCCGACACACACACACACAGCCCCCGACACACACACACACAGCCCCCGACACACACACACACACACACAGCCCCCGACACACACACACACACACACACACAGCCCCCGACACACACACACACACACACACACAGCCCCCGACACACACACAGCCCCCGACACACACACAGCCCCCGACACACACACAGCCCCCGACACACACACACACACACAGCCCCGACACACACACACACACACAGCCCCCGACACACACACACAGCCCCCGACACACACACACACATAGCCCCCAACACACACACACACATAGCCCCCAACACACACACACACACAGCCCCCGACATACAAACACAGCCCCCGACACACAAACACACACAGCCCCCGACACACACAGCCCCCGACACACACACACACACACAAACACACACACTGCCCCTGACACACACACACAGCCCCCGACACACACACACAGCCCCCGACACACACACACAGCCCCCGACACACACACACAGCCCCCGACACACACACACATACACAGCCCCCGACACACACACACACACACAGCCCCGACACACACACACACACACAGCCCCCGACACACACACACAGCCCCCGACACACACACACACAGCCCCCGACACACACACAGCCCCCGACACACACACACACACAGCCCCTGACACACACACACACAGCCCCCGACACACACACACACACAGCACCCGACACACACACACACACACACAGCCCCGACACACACACACACACACAGCCCCCGACACACACACACACAGCCCCCGACACACACACACACAGCCCCCGACACACACACACACAGCCCCCGACACACACACACACAGCCCCCGACACACACACACACACAGCACCCGACACACACACACACACAGCACCCGACACACACACACACACAGCACCCGACACACACACACACACAGCACCCGACACACACACACACACAGCACCCGACACACACACACACACAGCCCCCGACACACACACACAGCCCCCGACACACACACACAGCCCCCGACACACACACACAGCCCCCGACACACACACAGCCCCCGACACACACACACACACAGCCCCCGACACACACACACAGCCCCCGACACACAAACACACACAGCCCCCGACACACAAACACACACAGCCCCCGACACACAAACACACACAGCCCCCGACACACAAACACACACAGCCCCCGACACACACACACAGCCCCCGACACACACACACAGCCCCCGACACACACACACAGCCCCCGACACACACACACAGCCCCCGACACACACACACAGCCCCCGACACACACACACACAAACACACAGCCCCCGACACACACACACACACAGAGCCGACGACACACACACACAGCCCCCGACACACACACACACAGCCCCCGACACACACACACACAGCCCCCGACACACACACACAGAGCCCCCGACACACACACACAGAGCCCCCGACACACACACACAGAGCCCCCGACACACACACACAGAGCCCCCGACACACAAACACACAGCCCCCGACACACAAACACACAGCCCCCGACACACACACACAGAGCCCCCGACACACACACACAGCCCCCGACACACACACACACAGCCCTCGACACACACACACACACACACACACAGCCCCCGACACACACACACACACACACAGCCCCCGACACACAGTATCCGACACACACACACCCCTACACACACAGCCCCCGACACACACACACAGCCCCCGACACACACACACAGCCCCCGACACACACACACAGCCCCCGACACACACACACACACATACACACACAGCCCCCGATACACACACACACACACAGCCCCCGACATACACACACAGCCCCCGACACACACACACAGCCACCGACACACACACACACACACACAGCCCCCGACACACAAACACACACAGCCCCCGACACACACACACAGCCACCGACACACACACACAGCCACCGACACACACACACACAGCCCCCGACACACACACACACAGTCCCCGACACACACACACACACACAGTCCCCGACACACACACACAGTCCCCGACACACACACACCCCTACACACACACACCCCTACACACACACAGCCCCCGACATACATACACAGCCCCCGACACACACACACAGCCCCCGACACACACACACACACACACACACAGCCCCTGACACACACACACAGCCCCCGACACACACACAGCTCCCGACACACACACACAGCCCCCGACACACACACACAGCCCCCGACACACAAACACACACAGCCCCCGACACACCCACACACACAGCCCCCGACACACACACACAGCCCCCGACACACACACACACACAGCCCCCGAGACACATACATACACACACACACAGCCCCCGACACACACACACACAGCCCCCGACACACACACACAGCCCCCGACACACACACACACAGCCCCCGACACACACACACACAGCCCCCGACACACACACACACACACAGACCCCGACACACACAGACCCCGACACACACACACACACACCCCCCGACACACACACACTCACACAGCCCCCGACACACACACACACACACACAGCCCCCGACACACACACACACAGCCCCCGACACACACGCACACACAGCCCCTGACACACACACACACAGCCCCCGACACACACACACACAGCCCCCGACACACACACACAAACACAGCCCCCGACACACACACAGCCCCCGACACACAAACACACACAGCCCCCGACACACCCACACACACAGCCCCCGACACACCCACACACACAGCCCCCGACACACACACACAGCCCCCGACACACACACACAGCCCCCGAGACACATACATACACACACACACAGCCCCCGACACACACACACACACAGCCCCCGACACACACACACACAGCCCCCGACACACACACACACAGCCCCCGACACACACACACACAGCCCCCGACACACACACACACACACACAGACCCCGACACACACACACACAGCCCCCGACACACACACACACAGCCCCCGACACACACACACACAGCCCCCGACACACACACACACACAGCACCCGACACACACACACACACAGCACCCGACACACACACACACACAGCACCCGACACACACACACACACAGCACCCGACACACACACACACACAGCCCCCGACACACACACACAGCCCCCGACACACATACACAGCCCCCGACACACACACAGCCCCCGACACACACACACACACAGCCCCCGACACACACACACAGCCCCCGACACACAAACACACACAGCCCCCGACACACAAACACACACAGCCCCCGACACACAAACACACACAGCCCCCGACACACAAACACACACAGCCCCCGACACACACACACAGCCCCCGACACACACACACAGCCCCCGACACACACACACAGCCCCCGACACACACACACAGCCCCCGACACACACACACAGCCCCCGACACACACACACAGCCCCCGACACACACACACAGAGCCCCCGACACACACACACAGAGCCCCCGACACACAAACACACAGCCCCCGACACACAAACACACAGCCCCCGACACACACACACAGAGCCCCCGACACACACACACAGAGCCCCCGACACACACACACAGCCCCCGACACACACACACACAGCCCTCGACACACACACACACACACACACACAGCCCCCGACACACACACACACACACACAGCCCCCGACACACAGTATCCGACACACACACACCCCTACACACACAGCCCCCGACACACACACACAGCCCCCGACACACACACACAGCCCCCGACACACACACACAGCCCCCGACACACACACACACACATACACACACAGCCCCCGATACACACACACACACACAGCCCCCGACACACACACACAGCCCCCGACACACACACACAGCCACCGACACACACACACACACACACACAGCCCCCGACACACAAACACACACAGCCCCCGACACACACACACAGCCACCGACACACACACACAGCCACCGACACACACACACACAGCCCCCGACACACACACACACAGTCCCCGACACACACACACACACACAGTCCCCGACACACACACACAGTCCCCGACACACACACACCCCTACACACACACAGCCCCCGACATACATACACAGCCCCCGACACACACACACAGCCCCCGACACACACACACACAGCCCCCGACACACACACACACACACACACAGCCCCTGACACACACACACAGCCCCCGACACACACACAGCTCCCGACACACACACACAGCCCCCGACACACACACACAGCCCCCGACACACAAACACACACAGCCCCCGACACACCCACACACACAGCCCCCGACACACACACACAGCCCCCGACACACACACACACACAGCCCCCGAGACACATACATACACACACACACAGCCCCCGACACACACACACACACAGCCCCCGACACACACACACACAGCCCCCGACACACACACACACAGCCCCCGACACACACACACACACACAGACCCCGACACACACACACACACACACAGACCCCGACACACACACACACACACCCCCCGACACACACACACTCACACAGCCCCCGACACACACACACACACACACAGCCCCCGACACACACACACACAGCCCCCGACACACACGCACACACAGCCCCTGACACACACACACACAGCCCCCGACACACACACACACAGCCCCCGACACACACACACAAACACAGCCCCCGACACACACACAGCCCCCGACACACAAACACACACAGCCCCCGACACACCCACACACACAGCCCCCGACACACCCACACACACAGCCCCCGACACACACACACAGCCCCCGACACACACACACAGCCCCCGACACACACACACAGCCCCCGAGACACATACATACACACACACACAGCCCCCGACACACACACACACAGCCCCCGACACACACACACACAGCCCCCGACACACACACACACAGCCCCCGACACACACACACACAGCCCCCGACACACACACACACAGCCCCCGACACACACACACACACACACAGACCCCGACACACACACACAGACCCCGACACACACACACACACACCCCCCGACACACACACACTCACACAGCCCCCGACACACACACACACACAGCCCCCGACACACACACACACACACAGCCCCCGACACACACACACACAGCCCCTGACACACACACACACAGCCCCCGACACACACACACACAGCCCCCGACACACACACACACACAGACCCCGACACACACACAGCCCCCGACACACACACACACAGCCCCCGACACACACACACACAGCCCCCGACACACACACACACAGCCCCCGACACACACACACAGCCCCCGACACACACACACAGCCCCCGACACACAAACACACAGCCCCCGACACACACACACACAGCCCCCGACACACACACACAGCCCCCGACACACACACACAGCCCCCGACACACACACACACACACACACACACAGCCCCCGACACACACACAGCCCCCGACACACACACACACACACAGCCCCCGACACACACACACACACACACACACAGCCCCCGACACACACACACAGCCCCCGACACACACACACACATAGCCCCCAACACACACACACACATAGCCCCCAACACACACACACACACACAGCCCCCGACACACACACACACAGCCCCCGACATACACACACACACACACAGCCCCCGACATACAAACACAGCCCCCGACACACAAACACACACAGCCCCCGACACACACACACACACACAAACACACACACTGCCCCTGACACACACACACAGCCCCCGACACACACACACAGCCCCCGACACACACACACATACACAGCCCCCGACACACACAGCCCCCGACACACACAGCCCCCGACACACACAGCCCCCGACACACACACAAACACACACACTGCCCCTGACACACACACACAGCCCCCGACACACACAGCCCCCGACACACATACACACAGCCCCCGACACACATACACACAGCACACACACACACACACACACAGCCCCCGACACACACACACACACAGCCCCCGACACACACACACACACAGCCCCCGACACACACACACACACACAGCCCCCGACACACACACACACACAGCCCCCGACACACACACACGCACAGCCCCCGACACACACACACGCACTGCCCCCGACACACACACACACACGCACAGCCCCCGACACACACACACACAGCCCCCGACACACACACACACACACACAGCCCCCGACACACACACACAGCCGACACACACACACACAGCCCCCGACACACACACACACGCAGCCCCCGACACACACACACAGCCCCCGACACACACAGCCCCCGACACACACACACAGCCCCCGACACACACACACACAGCCCCCGACACACACACACACAGCTCCCGACACACACACACACACACACACAGCCCGACACACGCACACACAGCCCCCGACACACACACACACACACAGCCCCCGACACACACACAGACACACAGCCCCCGACACACACACAGACACACACAGCCCCCGACACACACACACAGCCCCCGACACACACACAGCCCCCGACACACACACAGCCCCCGACACACACACACACAGCCCCCGACACACACACACACAGCCCCCGACACACACACACAGCCCCCGACACACACACACACACAGCCCCCGACACACACACACACACAGCCCCCGACACACACACACACACAGCCCCCGACACACACACACACCCCTACACACACACACCCCTACACACACACACCCCTACACACACACACCCCTACACACACACACCCCTACACACACACAGCCCCCGACACACACACAGCCCCCGACACACACACAGCCCCCGACATACATACACAGCCCCCGAAACACAAACACAGCCCCCGACACACAAACAGTCCCCGACACACACACACACACACAGCCCCCGACACACACACACACACACACACACAGCCCCCGACACACACACACAGCCCCCGACACACACACACACAGCCCCCGACACACACACACACACAGCCACCGACACACACACACAGCTCCCGACACACACGCACACACAGCCCCTGACACACACACACACACACAGCCCCCGACACACAAACACACACAGACCCGACACACCCACACACACAGCCCCCGACACACACACACAGCCCCCGACACACACACACAGCCCCCGACACACATACATACACACACACACAGCCCCCGACACACACACACACCCCGACACACACACAGCCCCCGACACACACACACAGCCCCCGACACACACACACAGCCCCCGACACACACACACACACACACAGCCCCCGACACACACACACACACACACACACAGCCCCCGACACACACACACAGCCCCTGACACACACACACACAGCCCACGACACACACACACACAGCCCCCGACACACACACACACACAGCCCCCGACACACACACACACAGCCCCCGACACACACACACACAGCCCCCGACACACACACACACACACACAGCCCCCGACACACACACACAGTCCCCGACACACACACACAGCCCCCGACACACACACACAGCCCCCGACACACACACACACAGCCCCCGACACACACACACACACACACACAGCCCCCGACACACACACACAGTCCCCGACACACACACACAGCCCCCGACACACACACACAAACACCCCGACACACACACACACACACACCCCCCGACACACACACACACTCACACAGCCCCTGACACACACACACACACAGCCCCCGACACACACACAGCCCCCGACACACACACACAGCCCCCGACACACACACACACAGCCCCCGACACACACACACACAGCCCGACACACACACACAGCCCCCGACACACACACACACAGCCCCCGACACACACACACACAGCCCCCGACACACACACACACAGCCCCCGACACACACACACACACACAGCCCCCGACACACACATACACAGCCCCCGACACACACACACACACAGACCCCGACACACACACACACACAGACCCCGACACACACACACACACACACACAGCCCCCAACACACACACACAGCCCCCGACACACACACACAGCCCCCGACACACACACACACACCCCGACACACACACACACACCCCGACACACACACACACACAGCCCCCGACACACACACATACACAGCCCCGGACACACACACACTCACACAGCCCCCGACACACACACACACACAGCCCCCGACACACACACACACACAGCCCCCGACACACACACACACACAGCCCCCGACACACACACACACACAGCCCCCGACACACACACACACACAGCCCCCGACACACACACACACAGCCCCCGACACACACACACACAGCCCCCGACACACACACACACAGCCCCCGACACACACACACACAGCCCCCGACACACAGACCCCGACACACACACAGCCCCCGACACACAAACACACAGCCCCCGACACACAAACACACAGCCCCCGACACACAAACACACAGCCCCCGACACACAAACACACAGCCCCCGACACACACACAGCCCCCGACACACACACACAGCCCCCGACACACACACATAGCCCCCAACACACACACACACATAGCCCCCAACACACACACACACACAGCCCCCGACATACAAACACAGCCCCCGACACACACACACACACACAGCCCCCGACACACACACACACACACAGCCCCGACACACACACACACACAGCCCCCGACACACACACACACAGCCCCCGACACACACACACACAGCCCCCGACACACACACACACACAGCCCCCGACACACACACACACACAGCCCCCGACACACACACACAGCCCCCGACACACACACACAGCCCCCGACACACACACACAGCCCCCGACACACACACACAGCCCCCGACACACACACACAGCCCCCGACACACACACACAGCCCCCGACACACACACACAGCCCCCGACACACACACACAGCCCCCGACACACACACACAGCCCCCGACACACACACACAGCCCCCGACACACACACACAGCCCCCGACACACACACACAGCCCCCGACACACACACACAGCCCCCGACACACACACACAGCCCCCGACACACACACACAGCCCCCGACACACACACACAGCCCCCGACACACACACACAGCCCCCGACACACACACACAGCCCCCGACACACACACACAGCCCCCGACACACACACACAGCCCCCGACACACACACACAGCCCCCGACACACACACACAGCCCCCGACACACACACACAGCCCCCGACACACACACACAGCCCCCGACACACACACACAGCCCCCGACACACACACACAGCCCCCGACACACACACACACACACACACACACAGCCCCCGACACACACACACAGCCCCCGACACACACACACAGCCCCCGACACACACACACAGCCCCCGACACACACACACAGCCCCCGACACACACACACAGCCCCCGACACACACACACAGCCCCCGACACACACACACACCCCGACACACACACACACACACACACACAGCCCCCGACACACACACACACAGCCCCCGACACACACACACACGCAGCCCCCGACACACACACACACGCAGCCCCCGACACACACACACCCCTACACACACACACCCCTACACACACACACCCCTACACACACACACCCCTACACACACACACCCCTACACACACACAGCCCCCGACATACATACAGAGCCCCCGACACACACACACAGCCCCCGACACACAAACACACACAGTCCCCGACACACACACACAGCCCCCGACACACACACACAGCCCCCGACACACACACACAGCCCCCGACACACACACACAGCCCCCGACACACACACACAGCCCCCGACACACACACACAGCCCCCGACACACACACACAGCCCCCGACACACACACACAGCCCCCGACACACACACACAGCCCCCGACACACACACACAGCCCCCGACACACACACACAGCCCCCGACACACACACACAGCCCCCGACACACACACACAGCCCCCGACACACACACACAGCCCCCGACACACACACACAGCCCCCGACACACACACACAGCCCCCGACACACACACACAGCCCCCGACACACACACACAGCCCCCGACACACACACACAGCCCCCGACACACACACACAGCCCCCGACACACACACACAGCCCCCGACACACACACACAGCCCCCGACACACACACACAGCCCCCGACACACACACACAGCCCCCGACACACACACACAGCCCCCGACACACACACACAGCCCCCGACACACAAACACAGCCCCCGACACACAAACACAGCCCCCGACACACAAACAGTCCCCGACACACAAACAGTCCCCGACACACACACACAGCCCCTGACACACACACAGCCCCCGACACACACACACACACACAGCCCCCGACACACACACACAGCCCCCGACACACACACACAGCCCCCGACACACACACACACAGCCACCGACACACACACACAGCTCCCGACACACACACACAGCTCCCGACACACACACACACAGCCCCCGACACACACGCACACACAGCCCCTGACACACACACACAAACACAGCC